>NC_041333.1:11997472-12224972 GCF_004354835.1 Perca flavescens
AAAGTGAAAAAAAGTCATAGTGTAGTATGTCGAAAAAGGTCATAGTATAGTATGTCGAAAAAGGTCATAGTATACTATGTCGAAAAAGTTATAAAAACGCAATAGTATAGTATGTCGAAAATAAAGTCATAGTATAGTATGTCGAAAAAGGTCATAGTATAGTATTTCGAAAAAGGTGATGAAAGTCCATAGTATAGTATGTCGAAAAAGGTCATAGTATAGTATGTCGAAAAAAGTGATAAAAAAGCAATAGTATAGTATGTCGAAAAAGGTCATAGTATAGCATGTCGAAAATACTGATAAGAAAGCCATAGTATAATATGTAGAAAAAGGTCATAGTATAGTATGTCGAAAAAGGTCATTGTATAGTATGTCTGAAACAAATGATAAAAAACGCCATAGTATAGTATGTCGAAAAAGGTCATAATATAGTATGTCAACAAAAGTGATAAAAACGCCATAGTATAGTATGTCGAAAAAGGTCATAGTATAGTATGTTGAAAAAAGTCATAGTATAGTATGTCTAAAACAAATGATAAAAAACGCCATAGTATAGTATGTCAAAAAAGGTCATAGTATAGTATATCAAAAACAGTGATAAAAATGCCATAGTATAAAGTATGTCGAAAAAAGTGATATAAACGCCATACTATAGTATGTCTAAAAGAAATGATAAAAAACGCCATAGTATGTCGAAAATACAGATAAAAACGCCATAGTATGTCGAAAAAAGTGATGAAAGCGCCATAGTATAGTATGTCAAAAAAAGTTCATAGTATAGTATGTCAAAAAAAGTTCATAGTATAGTATGTCGGAAAAAGTAATAAAAGCGCCATAGTATAGTATGTCGAAAAAAATGATAAAAAACGCCATAGTATAGTATGTCGAAAAAGGTCATAGTATAGTATGTCGAAAAAGGTCATAGTATAGTATGTCGAAAAAGTGAAAAAAAAGTCATAGTGTAGTATGTCGAAAAAGGTCATAGTATAGTATGCCGAAAAAGTGAAAAAAAGTCATAGTGTAGTATGTCGAAAAAGGTCATAGTATAGTATGTCGAAAAAGGTGATGAAAGTCCATAGTATAGTATGTCGAAAAAGGTCATAGTATAGTATGTCGAAAAAAGTGATCAAAAAGCAATAGTATAGTATGTCAAAAAAGGTCATAGTATAGCATGTCGAAAATACTGATAAAAAAGCCATAGTATAGTATGTAGAAAAAGGTCATAGTATAGTATGTCGAAAAAGTCATAGTATAGTATGTCGAAAAAAGTGATAAAAACATCATAGTATAGTATGTAGAAAAAAGTAATAAAAACGCCATAGTATAGTATGTCGAAAAAGGTCATAGTATAGTATGTCTGAAACAAATGATAAAAAACGCCATAGTATAGTATGTCGAAAAAGGTCATAATATAGTATGTCAAAAAAAGTGATAAAAACGCCATAGTATAGTATGTTGAAAAAGGTCATAGTATAGTATGTTGAAAAAAGTCATAGTATAGTATGTCTAAAACAAATGATAAAAAACGCCATAGTATGTCCAAAATACAGATAAAAACGCCATAGTATGTCGAAAAAAGTGATGAAAGCGCCATAGTATGGTATGTCGAAAAAAATGATAAAAAACGCCATAGTATAGTATGTCGAAAAAGGTCATAGTATAATATGTCAAAAATACTGATAAAAACGCCATAGTATAGTATGTCGAAAAAGGTCATAGTATAGTATGTCGAAAAAGGTCATAGTATAGTATGTCGAAAAAAGTGATAAAAACGCCATAGTATAGTATGTTGAAAAAGGTCATAGTATAGTATGTTGAAAAAGGTCATAGTATAGTATGTCGAAAAAGTGATAAAAACACCATAGTATAGTATGTCGAAAAAAGTGATAAAAACGCCATAGTATAGTATGTCCAAGAAGGTCATAGTATAGCATGTCGAAAACACTGATAGAAACGCCATAGTATAGTATGTCAAAAAAGGTCATAGTATAGTATTTCGAAAAAAAGTGATAAAAACGCCATAGTATGTCGAAAATATTGATAAAAAAGCCATAGCATAGTATGTCGAAAAAAGTTATAAAAACACCATAGTATAGTATGTCGAAAAAGGTCATAGTATAGTATGTCAAAAAAAGTTATAAAAGTCATAGTATAATATGTTGAAAAAAGTGCTAAAAAAAGTCATAGTATAGTAAGTCGGAAATAGTCATAGTATAGCATGTCAAAAAAGTGTTCAAAAGTCATCGTATAGTATGTCAACAAAAGGGATAAAAAGTCATAGTATTGTATGTTGAAAATAGTCATAGTATAGTATTTCGAAAAAAGTGATATGGCACGTCAAAAAAAGTCATATAATAGTATGTCGAAAAAAGTGATAATAAAGTCATAGTATAGCAAGTCGAAAGAAGCGATAAAAAGTCATAGTATAGTATGTCGAAAAAAGTGATAAAAAGTCATAGTATAGTATGTCGAAAACAGTCACAGCATAGTATGTCAAATGAAGTCATAGTAATGCCTGTCGAAAAACAAAAAAGTCATAGACTAGTATGTTGAAAAAAGTGATAAAAGTCATAGTATAGTATGTCGAAAGACGCGATAAAAAGTCATAGTATTGTATGTCGACAATAGTCATAGTATAGTATGTTGAAAAAAGTCATGGTATAATATGTTGAAAAAGTGATAAAAAATCATAGTATAGTATGTCGAAAACAGTCACAGCATAGTATGTCAAATGAAGTCATAGTAATGCTTGTCGAAAAACAAAAAAGTCATAGACTAGTATGTTGAAAAAAGTGATAAAAGTCATAGTATAGTATGTCGAAAAAAGTGATAAAAGTCATAGTATAGTATGTCGAATGTAGTGATAAAAGTCATTGTATAGTATGTCGAAACAAGTGATACAAAAGTCATAGTATAGTATGTCGAAAGACGCGATAAAAAGTCATAGTATTGTATGTCGACAATAGTCATAGTATAGTATGTTGAAAAAAGTCATGGTATAATATGTTGAAAAAGTGATAAAAAAGTCATAGTATAGTGTGTCGAAAAAAGTGATAAAAAATCATAGTATAGTGTGTTTAAAAAAGTGATAAAAAAGTCATAATATATGTCGAAAATTGTCATAGTATAGCATGTCGAAAAGAGTAATAAAAAAGTCATAATATAGTATGTTGAAAAAAGTCATAGTATAGTATGTTGAAAGAAGTGATGAAATAGTCATAGTATAGTATATCAAAAAGAGTCATATGGCATGTCAAAAAAAGTCATAGTATAGTATGTTGAAAATTGTCATAGTAAAGCATGTCGAAAAGAGTAATAAAGAAGTCATAGTATAGTGTGTCGAAAAGAGTCATAGTATAGCATGTCAAAAGAAGTGATGAAATAGTCATAGTATAGCATATCAAAAAGAGTCATATGGCACGTCAAAAAAAGTCATAGTATAGTATGTCGAAAACAGTCACAGTATAGTATGTCAAATGAAGTCATAGTAATGCCTGTCGAAAAACAAAAAGGTCATAGACTAGTATGTTGAAAAAAGTGATAAAAGTCATAGTATAGTATGTCGAATAAAGTGATAAAAGTCATAGTATAGTATGTCGAAACAAGTGATAAAAGTCATAGTATAGTATGTCGAAAACAGTCACAGTATAGTATGTCAAATGAAGTTATAGTAATGCCTGTCGAAAAACAAAATAGTCATAGACTAGTATGTCGAATAAAGTGATAAAAGAGTCATCGTATAGTATGTTGAAACAAGTGATACAAAAGTCATAGTATAGCATGTCGAAAAAAGTAATAAAAAAATCATACTATAGCATGTCGAAAAGAGTAATAGTATAGCATGTCGAAAGAGTAATAAAAGAGTCATAGTATAGCATGTTGAAAGAAGTGATGAAATAGTCATAGTATAGCATATCAAAATGAGTCATATGGTACGTCAAAAAAAGTCATAGACTAGTAAGTCGAAAAAAGTGATAAAAGTCATAGTATAGTATGTCGAAAAAAGTGATAAAAGTCATAGTATAGTATGTCGAATAAAGTGATAAAAGTCATAGTATAGTATGTCGAAACAAGTGATACAAAAGTCATAGTATTGTATGTCGACAATAGTCATAGTATAGTATGTTGAAAAAAGTCATAGTATAATATGTCGAAAAAGTGATAAAAAGTCATAGTATAGTATGTCGAAAAAAGTGATAAAACGCATAGTATAGTATGTTGAAAAAAGTGCTAAAAAAAGTCATAGTACAGCATGTCGAAAAGAGTCATAGAAGAGCATTTCAAAAAGTCATAGTATAGCATGTCGAATAAAGTAATAAAAAAGTCATAGTATAGTATGTCGAAAAAAGTGATAAAAGTCATAGTATAGTATGTTGAAAAAAGTGCTAAAAAAAGTCATAGTATAGTAAGTCGGAAATAGTCATAGTATAGTATGTCAAAAAAGTGTTCAAAAGTCATCGTATAGTATGTCAACAAAAGTGATAATAAAGTCATAGTATAGCAAGTCGAAAAAAGTGATAAAAAGTCATATAATAGCATGTCGAAAAGATTAATAGTATAGCATGTTGAAAAAAGTAATAAAAGAGTCATAGTATAGCATGTCGAAAGAAGTGATGAAATAGTCATAGTATAGCATATCGAAAAGAGTCATATGGCATGTCAAAAAAAGTCATAGAATAGTATGTCGAAAAAAGTGATTCAAAAGTCATAGTATAGTATGTCAAAAAAAGTGATAAAAAGTCATAGAATAGCAAGTCGAAAGACGCAATAAAAAGTGATAGTATTGTATTTTGAAAAAAGTCAGTATAGTATGTCGAAAAAAGCGATAAAAAGTCATAGTATAGCATGTCGAAAAGATTCATACAATAGCATTTCGAAAAAAGTCATAGTATAGCATGTCGAATAAAGTGATAAAAAAGTCATAGTATAGTGTAAAGAGTCAAAGAAGAGCATTTCGAAAAGTCATAGTATAGCATGTCAAAAAAGTGATAATAAAGTCATAGTATAGCAAATCGAAAAAAGTGATAAAAAGTCATAAAATAGCATGTCGAAAAGAGTAATAAAAGAGTCATAGTATAGCATGTCGAAAGAAGTGATGAAATAGTCATAATATAGCATATTGAAAAGAGTCATATGGCATGTCAAAAAAAGTCATAGAATAGTATGTCAAAAAAAGTGATACAAAAGTCATAGTATAGTATGTCGAAAAAAGCGATAAAACGTCATAGTATAGCATGTCGAAAAGATTCATACAATAGCATTTCGAAAAAAGTGATAAAAAAAGTCATAGTATAGTGTGTCGAAAAAAGTGATAAAAAATCATAGTATAGTGTGTCGAAAAAAGTGATTAAAAAGTCATAGTATACTATGTCGAAAATTGTCATAGTATAGCATGTCGAAAAGAGTAATAAAAAAGTCATGATATAGTATGTCGAAAAGAGTCATAGTATAGTATGTTGAAAGAAGTGATGAAATAGTCATAGTATAGTATATCAAAAAGAGTCATATGGCATGTCGAAAAAAGTCATAGCATAGTATGTCGAAAATTGTCATAGTATAGCATGTCGAAAAGAGTAATAGTATAGCATGTCGAAAAAAGTATAAAACAAGTCATAGCATGTTGAAAGAAGTGATGAAATAGTCATAGTATAGCATATCAAAAAGTCATATGGCACGTCAACAAAAGTCGTAGTATAGCAAGTCGAAAGAAGCAATAAAAAGTCATAGTATAGTATGTCGAAAACAGTCACAGTATAGTATGTCAAATGAAGTCATAGTAATGCCTGTCGAAAAACAAAAAGGTCATAGACTAGTATGTCAAAAAAAGTGATAAAAGTCATAGTATAGTATGTCGAATAAAGTGATAAAAGTCATAGTATAGTATGTCGAAAAAAGTGATAAAAGTCATAGTATAGTATGTCGAATAAAGTGACAAAAGTCATAGTATAGTATGTCGAAACATGTGATAAAAGTCATAGTATAGTATGTCGAAAACAGTCACAGTATAGTATGTCAAATGAAGTTATAGTAATGCCTGTCGAAAAACAAAATGTCATAGACTAGTATGGCGAATAAAGTGATAAAAGAGTTATCGTATAGTATGTTGAAACAAGTGATACAAAAGTCATAGTATAGCATGTTGAAAAAAGTAATAAAAAAGTCATACTATAGCATGTCGAAAAGAGTAATAGTATAGCATGTCGAAAGAGTAATAGAGTCATAGTATAGCATGTTGAAAGAAGTGATGAAATAGTCATAGTGGCACGTCAAAAAAAGTCATAGTATAGTATGTCGAAAAAAGTGATTAAAAAGTTATAGTGTAGTATGTTGAATAAAGTGATAAAAAAGTCAGTATAGTATGTTGAACAAAGGGATAAAAAGTCATAGTATAGTATGTCGACAAAAGTGATAAAATGTCATAGTATAGTATGTTGAAAATAATCATAGTATAGTATGTCCAAAATAGTAATAAAACAGTCATAGAATAGCATTTCGAAAAAAGTCATAGTATAGTATGTCGAATAAAGTGATAAAAAGTCATAGTATAGTAGGTAGAAAATAGTCATAGTATAACATGTCGAAAAGAGTGATAAAAAAGTCATAGTATGTCGAAAAAGTCATAATATAGTATGTCGAAAAAAGTGATTAAGAAGTCATAGTAATGCCTGTCGAAAAAAGTGATAATAAAGTCATAGTATTGTATGTCGAAAAAGTCAAAAAAAGTGATAAAAAGTCACAGTATAGTATGTCGAAAAAAATGACATTTCAAAAACGAGGAAAAAAGTCATAATACAGTATTTTCAAAAAAGTCAAAGAAGTCATAGCATAGCAGTCTAAGCCATTAAAAGTCATAGTATGTTATACAATTATGTAAAAGTGATCATATAGTGTCATAAAAAGTATGTCATAAAAATGTCACATAAAAAGACATAGTATATTTCATAAAAAGTTAAAGTATAGTATGTCATAAAAAGTCATAGTATAATAAGTCATAAAAAGTCATAAAAATGTATATTCTATTACAGTACAGGCCAAAGGTTTGGACACACCTTCTTATTCAATGTGTTTCTTTATTTTCATGACTATGCACATTGTAGATTCTCACTGAAGGCATCAAAACTATGAATGAACACATATGGAATTATGTACTTAACAAAAAAGTGTGAAATAACTGAAAACATGTCTTATATTTTAGATTCCTCAAAGTAGCCACCGTTTGCTTTTTTTTTTTGATAACTCTGCAAACCCTTGGTGTTCTCTCAATGAGCTTCATGAGGTAGTCACCTGAAATGGTTTTCACTTCACAGGTGTGCTTTGTCAGGGTTAATTAGTGGAATTTTTTTCCTTATTAATAAAAAAGCAAAGGGTGGCAACTTTGAGGAATCTAAAATATAAGACATGTTTTCAGTTATTTTACACTTTTTTGTTAAGTACATAATTCCATATGTGTTCATTCATAGTTTTGATGCCTTCAGTGAGAATCTACAATGTAAATAGTCATGAAAATAAAAAGGAAACGCATTGAATGAGAAGGTGTGTCCAAACTTTTGGCCTGTACTGTACAGAGCCTCGTTATTGACCGCAGAAACAGTGGGCAAATAAGACAAGATGCATAAAATAGCAAATTGTTTTATTCTTTTTTTAACCATGCCACTGAACACTGACGCATACAGAGTTGTGCCTGAATCCACACTGAGAAAACACTTCCACACACTGTGTTACAAAGCTGTAATGAAGAGGGATTTTACTGCACACATGGCAAGAAGAACAACCCTGATTGGATACCAGGTCGAGCTTTGATCTGGCCCTGAGGTAGACAGACATTGACATAATCTAAACAATGCTAATCACATCCTTCTAGGACACATCAAATAAAAGGACATCTGCATTATTACAACATAGAAAGATCAAAGAAAAAACCCTTTTCAAACAAAAGTGCTCCGTTTCTTTTGGTCCACTAAGGAAATCCATTTATAGTGCATGTTCATGTAGAATAGATACAGTGAATGTGTGTTGTGTGTTGTTGGCTACTTAAGAAGGCATTGGTAATGCCCACAGACGCCAAGATTTGCTATACACACCGTTTTCACCCAAAGATCTCAGTCCATTGTCACTTTGAAGGGAACAATTTGATGCAAGTTCCAAGCAATTGTGATGAAAAAAGTACACGCTTGTCTCAGAGTATCAGCCACTATCACAGTATGTTGCTTCCAGTTGCAATGTTCTGACAAAGTGGATCTACATGGCAGTCTATCTTTAATTAAGTAACAATAAACAAACACCCAGAAACAACTACCAATAGCACAGACCCATGTAATCAAGCACATCAATGCTCTACTTATAAAAGAGGCACAAGGAAGGGATCTTAATCAAATCAGAGACTTATAAAACACACATTAAGATGTTTCTCAAATCATACCAAATGTAAACAGATAGCAAATTACTGTAATACAAAAATACAACATGTTTAAATCTATAAGGCCTGTGTTAGGCTCACATAAGGGAATAACATACCATGACAGTTTGTACATTACAGCTACACTACAACTGACAATAACCTGCTCATAGTGATTCAATGTCAGAATTTTCTTTTCAGGTTTTGTAAAAAAAACAACTACTTCTTTTCATATTTTCTTCAATTTTCTCCTAGAAAATTCTGATTCTGTGATTTTTAGAAGACATGTATATATAGTTAATAATAAAAAACTACACATAAAAGCCATGTCAAGGCTGTTTTTTTTTTTACACACTGCTTGTCCATTTAAATTCTGATGTATTTGTTAGAAAATTAAAATGACCGATGACTGAAAGATTTGCATTAGGATTAGAAGTGAGGAGAGGTAGAGCTCGCTCTACTAGAAATCATCCCAAGAGACACAGAGGGTGTGATGAAAACCAGCACATATTTGGTAACAAATAAACAACATATAAATAGCAAAACCTACTACATCGCAAGAGAAACTCAAATTGTAAGCCAGCTAGCTTGAAACAATAACACCCACCGCAAGAAAGACAAGGCAATTAATAAAGAGATCAAGCTTATGAGGTCAAAACGTGGCAGCCATTCAAGTAAAACATGCAGAAAATGAGCAACTCCAAAATAAAAAAATAAAAAAAATCCAACAGCAGAAAACAAAAGTGAGATGTCACAGGAATTTAGGAGGGAAAATGTTGCAATATTCAGCCAATCAAGCCTTCGTGGAATTATTTTCAACATCTACTGCACAATCATAGAAGATGACTCTTCAATCAAAAAGTTCCTGCTACACATACAGGTCAGCAGTCGCAGCCATTGTGGCTTAGATTTTAACCACAGTGGATCCATTAGACATACAGTTATTATCAAAAGTGTGTGTGTGTGTGAGGGAGGGAGGGAGGAAGAGTGTGTCTGTGTATACGTGTGTGCACTAGGGCCGAAACAACAAGTCGTCAGAAACTCATTGTCAACAATTTTCAGTCATTTTTTGAGGAAAGAAAAATGCAAAATATTCACAGTTTCCTGCTTCTCAAAATGTGAGAATTTGTTGCTCTTCTTCGCTTTCTATCATTGTAAACTGAATCTCTTCAGACTGGACTGTTGGGCGGACAGAACTAGTTATTTGAGGTGTCACCTTGTCACCAAAATGTGACTACTTTTCTGACATTTTTCAGACTAAACGATTAATCACTTAGTAGTAAAAATAATAATCATCAAACATATTCATATCAATAATAATCAAATTGATAATGAAACTAATCATTAGTTGCAGCCCTAGTGTGTACACACATTTGGATTCGTGCTTGCATGTCTCTGTTGTCAGGTAAAAACCTTGCATCTCCCAGAACGACAACTTCTCACAATGCATTTTTCAGTTCATCCCAAAAAAAAAAAAAAAAAAAAAAAAAGAGTCTGATTTTAATACTTTTTTTTTTTAAACACATAGAGAGACATGCAATCTTTCAGCATGAAAAAAACAGCAACACTGGAGTTACGAGGTTTTCACCCAACAGTAACAGCGTGTGTGCGTGTGGTCCAAGTCCTGCTCAGACGTAACAGACGTACAGGTAAGTCTTTTCTATCCTCCAGTCGGCCGGCACGTCCTCCGGTTTGTGGCCCTTCATGTGCTTCTGCATGGCGGCCAGGCTCGGGCAGAAGTCCTGGCAGATGGTGCACTGGTACGGAGACGCTCCGTTGTGAGTGCGCAGGTGCTTGATCATAGCCGAGTAGTCTCTGGACCGTTGGTGACACAGCTTACACTCGAATGGCTTCTCACCTGAAAAATTCAACAATACAGCATTAACCTTGTAGACCCGGAGCCAGAGGGCCTGCCAGGTGAAACGGGACTCACCTCTATTTCAGTCCACTGTACCTGATGTGGTATTGTGTGGTGTTTGCGTGTGTGTGTGTGTGTGTGTGTGTGTGTGTGGTGTGTGTTTGTGATCTAGGATTAGACCTATATCGGTTTGCCGATTAGATATTGGCCAGTCCGCTTCATTTACCCTGCATATACGACCTCAGCAGGGAATCAGGTAGCATTTAAAAGATAGAATCTAAGATAAAATGTAGACCTGTTGCACATCTTAATGATGTAATTTAATGGTTTGATTACAAGTGTTTTAATATAAAGTAATTACATTTAAAGGCACTCTGTAACTGTTCTCTTCCATAAAATAGCTTTAAAAGCTGCAAACTATCATCATTTTGTGGTAAGAATGTATTTTTATTTTTATTATTTAGTCCCAATTTTAGTCCCAATTTCAATAGAATTTAGATTTTTGAAATAATATATTTTTGTAGGACACACTGTTACTTTAGCCGTAATGGTTTTAAAATCTGGCATTATTCTATATTTTATCTGATTTTACAACAGTCCCACAAAAAGACCAAAACCTTAATGCATTAGTCTGACTCTTAATATTTTTTGCACTTCTCTACCCTGTCTGTGGCACACCACCAAAGCCAATTTGTTCAGAGAATCTTTAAATCTTTAAAAACAAAAATATAGTATGCTTTAACTAAAAAAAAGTTAGGTAATTTTCTACAACAGCTGTTAGCACTGCAGTTTTTAGCGAACACAAGTAAAAGTAAATTAGTGGGAGACTATTTTCAGCTGCGTATTAACACACATTTAGCGAGCAGGACAGGACAGTGTATATGGCATGGAGTCAAAATTAACTACAGTGGCTGTGTTCATAATAATGAAGACACCATGTCACCCAGTGCAGGCTTATTTGTGCGTTTTGGAGGAATAAGCTTCACAAACAATACTTGTCGTTAAGATCAATTTATTGTTGGTTTTTGCCTATTTATGGGATATGATGAAAATAAAACAAACACTATCACTAGCCCTATCTTAAATTTGAAATTTGAAAGATACTGAATAACGGTATAAAATCAGCCCTATTGGCAGCACTGAAATACCCTGCAGACCCTGCTCTCCTGTATGTGTGAGTGTGTTTTGGTCTCTGAACTCTCACCTGTATGTACACGGTAGTGTGTTTCTAGCTGGTGTTTGAGGCTGAACCTCTTCCCACAGCCGTTGCACTCATAAGGCTTCTCTCCTGTGTGGATGCGTTTATGGCCCCTCAGCGTGCCGTCGTCTCTGAAACAGCTCCCGCAGAATTCACACTCAAACGGGTGATCGCCTGAAAACACAGTGGTGTCACAACAGCAGCCACAACACCAACACAGCCCATTATCGTGAGAAGCATTGAAGGCTAACTTTATCCTTGGCACGACATGGAATGGGCGCATATGCAGCTGCGTAGGTCAAACAGTCACAGAGCCCTTTCTGCACATGCATATCAAGCAGGGAAATAATGCGCTTTCAGACGTTGCTAATGTTATGACATGAGGACACTCCTCTTGGCTGTCTGCTAATAGCTAATAAAAGTCCTCCAGGCATGTGCTGCTCTGTTCTATACACTGTAGTTAATCTATTTCTCTCCTAGGCTGAGGGTTTGACTCATCTCCAATGACCTACGTGCCTCATTATCTCAGTGTCCACAGCAACAGCCAAGTCAGAGGATACATTGCTCTCCTCATTACAGGCCGATTCTCCCCAATCCCCCCACCCCACTGTGGAGCAGATGACATTTACAAAATGTTACTTCCAAGCAGAATGGCATACAAACAAGATACGCTGCCATGGCCAAAACTCCCTTCACTTCTGTCTCTTCACATCAATTATGTATTTCTCCTGTCTAGACATCAAGCCATCCTGACAGCTGGGAGTGTTATTTAAGGTAAAAGAAGAAAGGGGGACATCTTTTCAGTAAATATCTCTCCGTCTCCTGCGGCACTAACACTCACCCTCAGTAGAACACACAGACAAGTCATTTCCATTTGCTTTTCCTTCAATATTTATTTGGGTTTCCTCTATCATTTTGTGTGAACCACACTAGAACTGACAGCCGTGAATTGCAGAAGCCCAAAGGCTGTCTAAGAACCCAAAATATAAACAGGATGAAATTGCCCAAAATATGCACCGGCCATAACGGTACAGTGCTGTCATCAGAGAGGTGAGTCATCTTATAGAGAAGTGAAAAGGAGGGTGGGAGAGGATGCATGCAAATTGACTAAACCCTCGAAGCCAGTAACCTAAAGGAAATTAACCTATATACAAAAATAAACCCAGCTGTTTTTGTCTCCTTTTCAACATGTGCATGCATTGGACACCACATATGTTCTATGAAAGGACACTATAGACAGCGATGATGGTGCCAATGATCCGTCTCTTACCCGTGTGCGAGCGCAAGTGTCTTTTGAGGGTAGTGTGGCTGGGGAAGGGGCGCTCACAGTGGCTGCAGATGTAGCTGTGCATGCCTGCATGGACCTCCATGTGCTGCTGCAGGGCCTTCTGGGTCTGGAAGCGCTTTGCACACAGCAGACAGAACACCGCCATGTCAGTCCCTGGAGAACGCACAAGACACAGACACGCAGTTATTTCAGTACCATACACAGACAGGGCCTTAAGTGGGGAAACTGGGTCACTTCAACTTTGTGTGAGTCCTCAGAGGGAAAAGCTTCTTTCAAAGAGCAAGTGCCTCTACCTAAACTAACTCCCCTAAAAGCCCGGAGGCACTTTCAACTGCGAGTCTTTATGCGTTCTATTTTAAACCATGAAAGTCATTGTTTTCTTTAAGAATTTCCCACACAATGCACAGCATGCCAATCACACAATCAATGGCTTCCTCCTGGTGTGTTAGATGTGTAATTATTCTCTTCATTCCCCATCAGGAGTCAGCTCCAGCCTGTGAAGTCCTCTGTCTCTGTGCTCAAAGAGCGGCTGATAGTAGCTCCACCCTAAATGATGCCTACACTATGCGCTCCGTGCAGAATGTTAAGTAGTGATATCAAGCCATTAAAGGCAGGACTGCAGGAAAAAACACAATCCAGTTTAATCCTGTGTGTGACCTGGCATCTCTTTGGGGCTGCTTTCCTGTTGCACGGAGTGTGGAGAGGAATACAGATAGGGAGTCGCTGGCAGGCTAGCTCAAGTGAAAATGGCTATGTGAAGAAGATCCATTGGCTGTCATACAGTCAACACTTGATTTACAGTCTGTGTACGCCAGCACTCAAATCCATTCTGGCATTCACACCGATGCAAATTTATATATGCGCTAAGACCGAGGGACTGGTTAATCAGCTGCATTGGACATAATGTGCATGTCCTGGAGAGTGAGGCTTTAATGTGAGATTATGAGGTCCTTATTTCTCTGTCTGCTCAGGTTGCAGATCATTTACAATGATAGCAGGTCCCATTGCTCCTGACTCAGATTCAATCAGACATCTCCAGCGGAGGATCATTAGTAAACAGAGGACTGTGCCAGCACTTCATTGGAATTCAAGTGGGGTTGCTGTGTCGCATTTAAAATGCAGTCTGATGAGGTCCACTAAATCAAATCATTTGTTACTGTTATTGAAGTGCCTTGAGGCAACTGGCAATTAAATTGGAATTAACGCAGGGAAAGGGATACAGCACACTCATACTAAGAGGGAAGAGTGTCAGACACTTTTGGTTCAATCAAGTTAACAGGCAAGCCTGTTCAAAGTGAACGAAAAAGAAACAAATCAAGCAAATTCACATTTTCAGGGATAAATCAGAAACATTCACTGTGCATTGTTTACTAATCCAAGTATCACAATTTGCTCAAACAAAGCAGGACGCTCTTTTAGACTTCACATTTCACGGATAAATATAATTTGGCATAGAACCACAAAGCCTAGTATTTGAAATCATGTCACTTCTTTTTTAACCTAGTTTTGAAATCCCAAAAAAAAAACCAAAAAAACGGCACTAATAGAACTGATCATTCTTAATCATTAACAGCAAGAAGACCGGATGAAAGACATTCCCTGATCTTAACAATCCTGCAGAGAGGCGATCCGCTGGAATGAACTGCACCTGTTCAGAGGCTTTATTCTGTGGACTTTTGCACAAAGGGCACACAATAAGGTTCAGGCCCTCATTGACCAAGCCCATTAGTCATAGGCTCCTTACGCAACTCCTACAATCCCTGTCTTTATGCTGTCGCCTAATGACCAAGGCCCTTTCTCACCCACGGATCACAATATTTTAGTTGAAGACAAAAGACCCTCCATTCTCAACGCCTCCGCGCCCTCCCCACTCCCCCTTAGCCGCTGACCATACAGGAAATCCTTTCGCCTAACCAGCTTCACTTTCTGCTTGAGTCATGCCTAACTAATGCCAGTTCACTATGCACTGTATGAGACTGGATAATGATCTACCTAAAAATAGCTGAAGGCATTTTAAAATGCAGTCTCTGCATGACCTGTGATGAGGAAGCCTTGATCCACTTTAACCAGTTTCTCTTGTAATATTGGCTGCAGCCAGCAGGGGGGGGTGCTTTCTGTTCCAATGTGCGCAGGCTGCTTTTAGCTGCAGGCAGAGCAGAGCAGAGCCCTCAACAAGCTGAATGGCATATTAACCACCTTGTAGATACTTCAAAGCTACTTTAATCATCCTCCCTCCACTCTTTCTTTATTAACTATCATGTACTGTAAATGCGTGTTTTCAATGCAGCCTGCGTACTTTGTTCAGCCTGCTCTGAAAATTCAACATCCCAGTTTTCTTTGTGGAGGTTAAACCTGTTACTTCCTGACACACTCGCAGACTCTCACAGATGTATATCCTGATCCTTCCGTCACCAGCAATACGGAAACTTGAAAATATTCTGTCACAAGAATCTCACTCTTGATCTCAGGTTGTCAAACGGTGACAACAGCTCAGCAGTCGTTTTCGGTTCATTCTGCGCAACTGACGCTGGAAATAAAAATAACAAATAATATCTTGAAGTGTAAACAAAAACCTTTCCGTGGCAAGGAAGTGTTTGTATGCGTTAGTGGTGGCATTTCTCCTCGCTGCGCTCTGTTAACTTTTCAAAGAAAAAGGATTTGCAGTTGTAGAGTTTTCCAGTAAGCTTTGGTAATAAGTGCAGATGAGCTTCTTTATGAGAGAATAAGCCCTAAAGTTGGCTGTCATTGCCCCCTGCTTTCTCACCCTTAACCAGACAATGGGCTTGGGATTTGGGTTTTAAGGCACAGGATGACCCCTGACCCTTGCCCCTCAATGGGGTAAATACCATGTAATCAATGGTATTCCTCAAAGGCTGGAGAGTTGACTGTGCATTGTGTTTAGTGGGAGGGGAGCCTTAACAGTGGGAATTTTTGTGGGAAAATTTACTTTCAAGCAAATCTGCTATGAGGCAGAACATATAATCATTTACTGTGTGCATTTTATTAATGAGCGGCTTGTCTAATGCACAGTTAGCTTGGTAATTCAGGATGGTTTGAGGTTGCTATGCTATTTCAGCATATCTCCACTAAGACCATGTGATTTAACATGGTCTGCCTTCATACATCTGCCACTTATTCAGTCCAACCGAGGTGGGAGCCAGCCACGCTCTCACGCTGCCTAAGAAACAAAACCATGTGTCTAGGCAACCAGATAGGATCATGGTCCTTGTTGGGGTGAAGTGTTCAAGCTAATCCCTTCATTCACAAATAAGCGCAGCCTGTTTCTTTTCAAGCAGCAAACAAAAGTTTTCCCACCCTGAGAATCTGGGAGTAAACCCGCTGCAAATTGAACAAGAGATTGTATTCAGTGAAGACCGCAAATCTGTATAATTTCTTCTGTGTTAATCTTAACTTCAGTGTCCGGAGCACACCAATTAAAGCGATTGATTTGTGAATAACTTGTCTTTTATATCTGCTAATATATATATATATATATATATATATATATATATATATATATATATATATATATATATATATATAAAACTTGTAATTTGACCTGCATTATTTTAATAAAGGCTTGCAGAATTTGATCTATTAAGGTTATTTGTTTCAGTAAATTGTGAATGAAGTCAAAGCTGAACTAATCTTCTGCTGCCATCAGAAAGGGCAAATCATTTCACACAGATTTCACAATCTACATTATTAGATCATGGCTGATCATGTCCACTAGCTGGAGTATGCAATGTGAAGACACTAGAAACTATGTCCTAAGGGCCCTGCTCGGTGTATGTGCTCGCTGTCTGCTGGCTCACTGATATCACCCAGTTAAACATACACACATTATGCGGGCTGCGTTATGTGCTCGACCTCACATGACACACTACTGTATGTGTTCATGCAGACAGCTCCCTGCAGTTGCGGCAGCTTGAGAAACACATACACAAACGCTACCGTACCTTAAACAACCCCGGGCGCTCATCAGCAGACTGCTAATCTACCCGAGTGAGGAACAACCAACTTAATAATTAATGCAACAAGAGATACGTTGCTCGTGTTTAACCACCATTCCATGGATCGGTTCATTGAGGTCACACACGGTTTTATTCCCCTCCATTTCTGGAACGTTTACAATATTTTCTCTATCTGCTATATATGAAATGACAAGGCATCCCGGGGCTTTGTGTATCATGACAGTGCATGCAAATAAATACTGGGGGCAGAATGGCCCAACAGAGCACAGCTCAATTCAGTTTAAGCCTGGTATGAATTGGGTATAAACAGGAGGGAGCAGTATGATAACGGACACACAATTAGGCGAGCTAACATTTCTACGTTATAAAAGCCCGGGCTGTATCTGAATGGACTACAGGACTGTTTAATTAGGGCTCGGACAGAAGGTAATATTATTCACTTGATGAAGCAGCCAGTAATGTGCGGAAACAGTGCAGCTGCTGTGAGTACACAAAGGGGCACTCTTATGGTCTTTGCCTTAAAGGCAAGGTGGCAAAACAGTCTGTCAGCATGGCTCGAAGCACATACAGTCAATTGCTGTGCGTGCTGTAGAGATAAGATACAGTCTTGGGTTTTCCAAAATTGAGAGCTTGGTGCCCCAGAGCCTTTGACTTGCTCTGATGAAACAAACCCCTTTGTTGTTAGAGCAATTCAGAGACAGATCCATTCTTTTATTTTGGGCACTGACAAGTAGGTCAGAGGAGGCTATGACAGTGCTGTGGTGAGGAGTAAACAGCAGCACATGATGTTGTTTTCCCTCTCAGTCCTGGCATTCAACACCAGCAGCAATCCTCTTGCCCTCAGGAAGTCCTCACATACCCCTCTCCTTCCCACAGTCCACTCCTCCCCCCCCCCCCTCCCACTCTTTGATCTCTAACTTCAATAACCCACGGCCATTCACCTCTGACATATCAAAATAGCTAAAGAGACTTTCACTGTAGCCAGTGTTGCCAAATTGCTTCAGAGTAAGGTCTCCCAAAAGTAGTATTATTTCTGTTCCAGAGGAGGTGGACAGCAGTGTTGCAGCTGCTGAGGCCTGACACGTGTTAATCTGCTCAGAGGACACTCATTTGGCTCACTGGTTATGCCACATGGCAAATTAAAGGCAAGGCGGACATATATCCTGTGTTTTTAGGAGAAATAAAAACCAGGTTATGTTTATTGAATGTAAACGTTCATGCAGTTGGAGCATATCATCGGCACAGATGATTAAATTACCTGTAGCTGATGCCGGTTGTAGACTGAGAGAGCTACAATAAGAGTCAGTAAAAAGGGTCATGCGTCACAGCAGAACGAGCTAAGATCATGACAAAATGAGAGAGCAATGCCCTCCTGTACCCTGCTCTGGATACACTGCCAAGCTGAAACCGAGCTCTGGATGTTTACAAGTTGGGCAGATAAGGGTAGAAACTTCTGGGCATCGTTAACACCCCTCCATGTCCACATCCATTAAGTATTCATACTGTGTGTGCCACCTGGAGTTACAGTTACATGCCAATGCTCCTGAGAGGGTTATCACCTTTCTCTGACAGTAGCAGAAAAGGTGTGGATTCAGACACGGTCAGGTACACTGTGTGTGTCGTCTGACAACAATACTGCCTGTATTTCACAGTTGGAGAGTTTTGAGTCAAACAAGTGTTGTTAAGTCTTTCTCACTTCAAGCTAATGGGGTAATATTCATGAGTAACGTGCCACTTCACTACAAGGTGTACTTGTTAAGGCTTTATAGGTTGCCAGTGATGATTTTATCGATGGCAATACAACAGTTATCAATGCATTAGACCTCGCCAGATTGTGGCTTCATATTTGACTGATCATGTAAGTTAGTGTTTATTATTATTATTAGTCTGTGAAAAAACTGGGTCATAGGTTATTGTTGTCCTCTTTATAACAAAAAAGGGCTGCAACTATCCATTATTTTTTTTAATTTATTCTACTGGTTATTTTCTAATTGTTTAATCTTTTCGTATATGAAATGTGGAAAAATAGTAGAAAATGTCTGTCCACATTTCCCAGAGCCCAAGTAGATGTCTTCAAAATGCTTGTTTTGCCCAACCAACAGTCCAAGAACCCAAATATTTAAGTTAATTTTACTAACAAAGAAGGCTAAGACAATTAGCAAATATTGACACAGAGAGGCTAGTTGAGAGGCTAGTTGCAGTACATGCTTAGCTGTTATGCTTAAAAAAATACTACTAATTATGACTGATCGATGAATAGACTAAACATTTCAGCTCTACTTCAAAATAAACCAACAAGCCTAAAGTTATAAATGATATTGTAAGTCATTAAAGGTTTTATTTGTTCAGATTTTTGAGAGTATCAGGGATTAAACAATTCCCAGGAGGTTTTCTTCCTGATTAATCAAAGAGCTAAAAATACAAAACAGAGAATATACACCAAACAAAAAATTATAAAATGTAGGCACACAACCTGGCAACTGCAGAATGTCCACACACACACATATATATATATATATATATATATATATATATATATATTTTTTTTTTTTTTTTCAAGCTTGTGTGGTGAGATTTTGCAATTGTATCATTATGTTTTATCATCTTAGGTTAAAAACTCGGCATTTTATGTTTCAGATGGCCCTCGATAATGAAGGTAAAGTTGATAGAGAAAGTATTAATGAATTACCTATTAACCATCAATAAGGTCGTTACTGACAACTTATAAACCCTTTATAACTCTACTATCATAATAAAGTGGCACCAGAAGTAATAACACTCTTGATGATAGTAATACAAATACTAATTGAAAATGCTACTCTTGAAACCCTTCTATTTAATAGGTTATACACTTAATTTCCCTTGTTTTATATATTGTCTTATCTTCTTGTTTCCATTTTCCTCTTCTTACGCACTCTTAAAGCACTCTGTTACTGCTTGCTACTAATAATACAGAAGTCTGTTAATGTGGGTTTAGTGAATTGATTAAAAAGATGAAAGCGACTTCAGCTCCTCAGGCTGGTTGTTCCAAACACCGAAGAGCTCAGACAGTACATCACGAGACACCATCCAGGTTTGTACAGCCACTAGGCCAAAAAACTTTTAAGAAAAAAAAAACTAAATTGGATTTTTTTCTGATGCCAACTGTTAATGCCACAAGAAAAAGGTTGTACAAACATTTTCTACATTAGAGATGATTGAGAAACAGAAGGTGTTCATCTTGTTTGAGGTAAATAATTCCACAGGCACTCTCAGGCAGGAGGTGAGGATAGTATGTCTGTCAAACTGTAATGCTGGCGCTGTAAAGCTACAGCTGTGGCAAAGTGCCATGCAGTAGGTTTGGATGCCAAGAGATATTAGTGGGTGATATGTGAGAGGGCCTCCCACCTTCATGATGATACATTATGGAGCATCATGACAGGAACAGTTTAACCCAGCCAGCATGACAGGCCAGTTTAGACCCACAATCACGAGTCCTGTAGTCACAGCCTACTCCATAGCTCAATGCATGCTCTCCAGGTTAAATAGAATGTGTGTGTATGTGTGTGTATGTGTGTGTGTGTGTGTGTGTGTGTGTGTGTGAAGTACCTGTGTGTGTTTGCCTGTGGGCTTCCAGAGCGTCCTCTGAGGAAAATGTTGCTCCACACTGATCACACACCAGCGCCTCTGCAGGAGCTGTAGATAAAATCAAAATTTATAATAAGGTATCATGATCAGACAGTAAACACAAACAGGTGTGTTTGTAATTGTTAGAGTAAGTCAGTTAATTTGGCATTTAAAAAGAGAACTGTGGAAAAAGGAACAAGATGGGAACAAAGGCGCCCTATTTTAAAAGTCACCAAAAGAGCCTCGCTTGTCACACACTTGTGCTTTTCAGGTGTTAACACAAGAAGCAAATGTGCGGAGTACAATGCAGCAGAGGAAAGCGCCGTAAAAAACACAAAAACAAAAGACTAAAAAGAGCCGAGCTGAAGAGTTTTATTTACCGAGCCCTGTTATCAGTCTGAAAAGTGAGCAGACTGTCTGCTGGAGAGGCCACAGAAGGACTGGGTGTTCTCTCTACAGCAGACGCTTCCCGCCTGCGGCACATCACTTTATCAAAAAACACTTCAGAGTCAACACCCCAAATCCCATCGCATGCACTGTAACTACAGTTCCCAGTTCACCTTTGGAATGCCCTTGTCTATTCTGATGAAGACATGAAAGACACAAGTATGCATACTGCTTGCACAAATGTTCAATCCTTGTTCTGCACTAACCTCACACCTGCACAGACAGACACATATGACAGATATGCACACACGCGCGTGCGCGCACACACACACACACACACACACACACACACACACACACACACACACACACACACACACACACACACACACACACACATTCTCTCTTTTCTCACACACACTCACACACACACACACACACACACACACACACACACACACACACACACACACACACACACACAGCTGTTTGGATGTGGGTTGGCTCTCACAGAGATGTAAATCGGTTGCAGATCCATACTGGCCCAGGGCTCATTCACTGATCTATTTTCTGCTCAGCTGGCTTTAAATGAAGTTAAAATGACTCATTAAAACACCCACAAGCTTTGGGAACTCTGAGCGCTACAGCCTAAATGTGGTCCTCTTTCAACTCTTACGATGGCTCAATACACAGACACTGTGCCACTGTTCCCAGTGCTGCACACAAATAACAGAAAAAGCCCCAATCTGTTCATTTCTAAAAGCAACACTTTTTGAAAACAAACTGGTTACTGTTTGGGAACAGTGCGTTTTATTACACAGAGCAAAATAAAACTTGATGGAGAGAATTCTTATATAGGAGCAACACTAGAACAGCGTTGTAGATGCTGATGTTTTGTGACGCTGTCCAGTGTGGTGTGTTGTGTTGTGTGAGATTGTGTGATAAGGGAAGAAGAGAACATAGTGCATTGTCTTGTGCAGTCAAAGGCACGGAGTGTGCTCTCATCCATAAACCATCAAACTGTCTCCAGACGCGGCTGCAATCGTCCTCCATCAAAACACTTTGTCTGGCATACCAAAATAAGAGCCAGCATCGAGCTGAATACCAAATCAGCCCATTAGAGCAGTGGAGCACTCGCTCCTTAGCAACCAGCGGGATCTAAGGCTGCTATACCGAAATACACAGTGACAAAGAAATGAGATCCACATCTCTCTTTTTTTTTGTAGTATTATGGGTTGACACATTGGGATGGGGAGAGTTTATGCAAAAATTTCAAATTAGGTTAAAGGTGCTGCTGTCGTGGATGTCACTGCAAATTGAAAATCCAAGCGTGTTGTCTAAGGTCTACAAGTAATGCAAGACAATATGTGTAGTTAGGGGTTATGCAGGGCAAGGGTATAAAGGTGAAGTTTAAAGAAGCAGATTCTCTCTCATCTGTCAGCAGTATGTCATTCCCAAACAATCCTCAGAGATCCGAGCAGGCGGAGAGGACAGGGACCTTTCCTTGTCTATACAAATATTCCAACTGAGGTTTCTGTTTCTGTTTTAGTTTCATTTTTAGTCCCTGATCCACCCCCCCTCCACCCCCCCTCCCCGCTCCTCTTTCTCTATTTTGGATAAAGTAGCTGGGAGAGCAGTCAGGTCTGATTAAGTCTGCATTTGGGTACAGTGTGTTCCTGGACACACATCTGCGAGCGAGCCATCACACACGCTTCGGAACACTGGCAGAACACCCAGGCCTGCCGGCAGCTGATGATGTCATCACTCAGAAGGGGCAGAGCTGGCGTGCTGCCAGAGTCTCCGAAAAAAAACACAGAAACGATTCAAATGGGGAGAGAGAGAGAGAGAGAGAGACTAGAGAGCGACGGAGAGGAGAGGGAGGAAGAGGTACATAGACCTAAGCATGGAAAAGAAAGCATGATCCAAGTATTCGGAGCAGCACTAACTGGTAGGAGGAGGAGGGAGGGGGGGGAAGAGTAGTAGTATGAACAGGTGCATTTGAAAGGCCGCACTATCAAGGGGCTGTGTAAGCACTGAATACTCTGAGATGGGAGTGTGAGAGTTCCTAAGTACCTGTGTGAGACAGCATGTGCATCCTTAGCCGCATGCTGTCCTGGAAGTGTTTGCCACAGTATTCACAGCCGTGGCCTTTCTCTTCGTTGTGCAGCCTCCTGTGGAAAGACAAACACAAATGTGAGCGTGTTCAACAGATCCGAGAACAGAGCCAGTAACGCACTTGTGATAATAAAAGTATCTCGGTTCTGTGCCTTTTTTTTTTTTTTTTTTTTTTCTGTAAGATCTCCCAAACCCAGAAGCATCATTGTCCTCCTAACAAGAGGAGCATGTTTTAATTCCGGCAAGAATCCCTCGCTGAATGCAGCATCATTAGTGTAAGAGGCCCTTGCAGTTGTGAATAACAACGCATGAATGCTAAAAGAACACAGACAATAGGATATCTGGCTAATTTCAGAGTGCAGACATACGCGTGCCTCCACCCGCCAGCACTGAAAGACACTGGGTACGCACACAAGAACACACACACACACCAAGTGCATGCACACATACTCACACCCCTAGCATAACATGCACACACACACACATACTTCTCCTGTAACTGCAATGAAAAGGAGAAAAGACGATGATGCGCCTAAGTTGCGCCAGCAGCAAAACCCATCATATCATATCACACACATAAAAGCATACAAGGCATCTGTACTGTTATCCTTATATCACCCTGCTTACCGCCTAAAAAGGACTCGATCAATAAACACACTCTGTGGTCTGAATAAATGAGCTACGAGATGTAACTTAGCACGCATGAAATTAACATTACCATATTTCGGAAAAAGAATAATTTTGCTCAGGAGCACTGACGGGTTTTTGGCTTTTTACTGTAGTTTGAAGATTTGACTGAAAGATGATAATTTACTTGAGCATTTACGTGAGACTTTTATTTGGGGTATCCTGATGGCCCAGCAATCTGAGGTGTCAACCGTGTAACTGTGATGTATATATATTTTTTTTTTCCTCTCCACTGTTAATAACTAAATAAAAGACCAACATATGGAGCATCCTGGTGGTCTAGGGGGCTGAACGTATAACCACGACGTTCTCAGTTCGAATCCAGCTGGACACGTTTGTTGCATTTCATTCCCCATCTCACTCCTCTCATTTCCTATCTCCTCTCCACCATAATAAAGACAAAAATAAAAATGGTAATTGGTAATATTCTAATTCCCAAAAGGGATGCAATGACAATTATTAATTCTAAGTTCATTAATTTAAGAATACTGAAAACAACCAAAATATTACTATAATTAGTTTTATAAACAGAGGTTTCGGTAACCTTTAAAGATGACATGAAATAATGTAGTTTAATGTTGTAGTCATTTTGTTATGAAGGCATCATCTTTATTTATTTTTTTGGCATATTTCTAATTTAGGAACACAATTTCTTTATTTCCTGTTCCCTTCTTCTTCTTGGACTACTTAAGAAAAGAAATTGCAACCTAAACCGTTTCATTTCAGTAGTAAAGAGTGCCAGGAGAAACGTCTTTAACAACAAAAACTACAAAATGTCAATCTGCAGGCCAGGTGGATGCTCAGTGACCTGGTTACAGACCTACAGAAACTTCATTACATCCTTAAGCAGTGCCACCAATGCAACTCCTTCAACCTGCGGACATCCGCCTGTCTCCATGAGTAAGCAACGCGCATCACGAAATATCCCACAGGATGCTCTGTTTCACCGGGCGGTTTCAACGCAACTCTGGAGCTACACGAGGCTGAAATGTCAGCCACGGGCGCGGACAGGGAATGGCTGCGATCCTAATCCTGAGTTAACTGCGTATTAGGACTGTTGGCTAACAGATTGTCTTGTTTCTAATGATTAGTGATGAGTCAAACACTGCCAAGCACGCACAATTATAAACATCTGCAATCAAGTTAATGAGAGATGTCATTGAGCTAGTCTGTAACTTTGTGTGCACAATGACAAAATGGAAACTGACAAGCTGGTGAATAAAGGAGGAATGAACAAAAAAAAAAAAAAAAAAAAAAAAAAACAACAGAGCAGGTTCGGGAAGCAGAAGTTATCCATCATCTAGCTGAAGCGTCCAGTCTGGTCCCTGCTGAGAGGCTCCTCTCTGCTGATGCAAAGGAATGCATATCAAATAGCCTGGGAGACAGCCTGTTGTGTGAGGCACGCTTTTTGCACAAATAATCAGAATTTACCAAATAAGGCTTTGTAAATAACAGCGTTATGCGACACCAAGGCCTCTTTGTATCAAATGCCTCACAAAGACCTGATTGAAAACTTGCCCTAGACATATAACTGTTAAAACATGAGTGCAGGTGTCCCTGAGAATAAATTAACATATTTGCTGTTGCTCCTTCCAGCTTTTAACTCTCATAGCATTTTAACATGATGGAGCAAAAAAAAAAAAAAAAAAAAAAAAAAAAAAGAAATCCTGCAGACCAAGAAACAAGTCAATTCAAAAGACACCAACCAGTGCTTTTTCTAACCGCATAATCAACTACTTCATCATACCGCATACAAGCACAAATGCACCTGCACATCCCTCAGATCTTTTATTAGACGCAGCACACGTTTGTCAGTAAAGATGTTGAGCAGCGAGTGTCCTCTTTCTTTTGGATTTTACAAGTGATTATCAGAATTTGGGCACCAAGTGGTTACACATTTTCACTTTGTTTCATTTCCCATTACTTAAGATACTAAAACAGATTTAGAATATAGTGTAATGTTGCAGGAAGGTGTAAAAAAATATAAATAAAAGGTGGTGGTGTTGATGGATGTTTTGTGCATGTTACCTGTGCTGCTCCATGGCCTGCCTGCTGTGCAGCTGAAGCCCACACTCCCTGCAACACTGCTGGCCATGAGTCTGGCCCTCGTGCCTCATCCCTGCTGCAAACTGGCCCAGCCTGCTGAGGAGCTCCCTGTGCAGCAAGCCTTGGTGCAGGAGGCCGCTGTAGGCCCTCGGGTCCAGTGGCACGCCCAGGGACGGGGCCACCGAAACGGACACTGGCAGCATCCCCTCCCCTGGGTGGCTGGAGGGCACAGAGTATATGGAGGCCAGATGTTTCTCAGAGATCCCGGGGAAACTGTCCAGAGCGTTACCAACCACTTGTCCTCCGTCTTCGGGGCTCGAGTGCAGCTCTCGAGCGCTGGTGATCACGCTGCCCCTCAGGGGCGTCCCCGGGCCCTCGTCTCTGGGCTGGTCGGACACGCAGCTCCCCCCCCCAGCGCTGGAGGACCTGCCCTCGCAGCCGTTGGCATCGTCCACCTGCATGCTCTCGGATTTTATGCTTCTGCCAGGATCCAGGGATGCCGCTTGGGATAACTCTGCGTTGCGGCGCTGAGGCTGCTGGGAACTCTCCATGTCGACATCCGCGTCCAGCTTGGGGCACAATTCAGGAGGCGCGTCGGGCTCTAGGCCAGGAGAGCTCCCTTCCCTCATGTGGTACAGCGCCAGGTGGTGCAGAGCGGTGGGAGTGATGCGGTTGGGTCCATCCTGTATGGAATGCTTCTTGGACATCAACATGTGCCTCCAGTGCCTGGCCCGGCTGTGGTCGCTGTGGTCTCCGGAGCTGTGAGTCCTCGCCGCCACTTCCTCCGTCTCCTCCGCCTGGATGGTCTCCAGCACCTTCAGGCACTGCTCCTCCAGGTACTCTATCTCCAGGATCTCAGCGGCGTACAGCAGGTCATCCAGGTCCTCGGCTGTGGCCTGGAGCGAGGCGGTGTAGGCGTACTCCAGGATCTGCTGGAAGGTCTTGGGGGACAGGAAGTCCAGGGCGTAGCGTAAGCTGCTGCGGTGGAACAAGATCTCGAACATTTTGCTGGTGCAGGCCAGGACGGTGCGGTGCGCCGGGAACTCCTGGCCGTCCACCGTGATGATGACATCACACAAGGTGCCGGTCAGACGCATTTGATTGGCCCGCTGCAGAAGCGTGCTGGGGTGAGTGGGATTGTGGAGTTGGAGCACACCCATTTTTGTCAGACCCGTATCCACTCGGACCTTTGCCGAGCCCACGCATGAGGTGTGGCTGTCCTGCCTGCTTCACTTGCCTTCAGCTGTTTGTAGTGTCTGTAGTGATTTGTGTAGAGGGGGGGGGAGGGTAGAGGATCATTAGTGCCCGTCTGGCTTACATTGTGATGTAAAAGGCGGTTAATTAAACTCCAGTGTACACTTTCATCCATGATTATTGGTTTGGAATATTTCTTTTTTTTTTTTTTTTTTTTAATAATATAAATCAAAACATGTCAAATTTGATCTCATACACCCTACATGTTTATTTATTTTAATTAAGAACCGAAAACAGACAACAGGTCGATAAGCACAAAGCAACAGTTTCCATTGCAGGTGATTAGAGAGCGGTCACGTCGCTGTAATAACGTCTGCATACTGAGAAGTGACGGTTCAATTTATCAAGCTCCACACGCACGCACGCACGCACGCACACACGCACACACACACACGTGCCCTCAACAGGTAGGGTCGCTATCAACAAACGCCTTGCATGGCTGATTAGTTCATTTACGCTGCGCACGTACACGATTAGACGTGTTAAAGACAATTAAGCCGCTCTGTTAAAAATCCATAAATAAGTTATAAAAGTATCAAATTGATGAAAGCATGAAAACGAAGCGCAATCTTTACACTAGTAAACATGTCTTTTCACCACATTTAAATCCCGAAACGACTAATTCTCGAGTAACGATTAGACTCTCAGTGAGGAGCAAACGTCTCGAGTGATGCTGACAGGCTGCATCCTCAACTAACCGCAACATCAGAGCGCATCAGGTGCACACGCACAATTCCACCTTTATTATCCAAACACATTGCGACAAATTAACCCCGTCCACGCGCTCGTGTTTACTGGCTGCGCGGTGTTTGAGGGAACGCTTGCTTGTCCGACAAATAAAAGACCCCCCAATTTATCCCAAATAGTCCAATGATATGTCGGAACAGTGAGCTTAAAATCAAGTTTGGTAAAATCCGTTTGAGGCCAAACTTGGGCTCGATTTCCCCCCACTTATCTGGTGTTAAACGGCATTATAACAACCCGCCACAAAACTGACATTTCCACATATTAATTTGTTGAAATGAGTGAACGAGTCCGGAAAGTAGTTCATCGGAGAGTAATCGCACGTAAAAAGAATAAAAGTGTCGGCTGTCACAGTTGTTCTTACCTGTGTCTCCTAACGTCCTCCGCTGATTACCCAGGCAACATCATGGTTACACATTTCACAGAACCCGCTCCAAACTCAGTCCTGCTCCGAGTAAGCGAACCATCATCCAGCCAATACAATCAGACCAGCAGGGGAGAAACAACACTTCCGGTTACAAGTTTCAAAATAAAACCTGTCTCGAGAACCACGTGTTGAAATAGTTCAATAGAGTTATTGTTAAGAACAGCAAGAAAAAAAAAAAAAAGAAAAGGAAATTAAGAGAGATGTTCAGTTAATACATAATTATGTTGCAACCAAACTTAAGAATGAAGGCTATTTAAAAAAAAATGCATTTGTTTTGTGAGAACTTGATGATATTGTCAGATTAAGACTATCAAATTAAAATGAAGATAGACTCAAAATAGCGTAAGTCGATAATATTATTGTTACACTATGATGTCATGTAGCTCTAATTGCTTCAAGTGTTGCAAAAAAAAAAAAAAACATGAAAAGAAGCAGAACATTTGGTGCCCTTTATCTTGCTAGAATATAACACTTGAGGTCATTTTTGCCAAAATAATATAGTAGAATAGGTAAGCTCACGAGTTGGCTGTTACAATATTTACAATTTCACACATTTTTAAGGTAACAATTTGTGAAAAAAAGTGCAATTATTTTAACAATTACAGCTTAATTGGAGTCATTAACAAATGGTTAAAGATGCATTATATTATTATCCCATAGTTCGAGAGGAACTTTTTTTTTTCCTTTCAAGTTTTTAACTCAGACTTTATCTTTAATATGTTGCTTTGCTTACCTTCATTTGGATACCCAGTTATACTTGGATGATGAAGAAAAAAAATCTGTTAAACTACTACATTTCTTCTGTTAGGACTATCACTGCTGGGAATGGAGGTGTTTAGAGACACATTTGGAGAATACACTTTTTGTCTTTCAAGTCAACCAAAAATGTGGGAGTGGTTCTTTGGTGTTCAAGCAAGTGGGGGGAGGGGGAGCAAGAGTGACATAACTCCAACTTGTGACTGACTGAAGGATATTGAGATGTTGTCGAAAAAACTGTATTCTGCTACTGCAATTCTTATTTTATTTATATGACATTTCAACAGACTTTTGCAGATAGAAACAGGCCTGTATACAAGATTTTAGAAATACAAAGGCAAAGAATCCTGTTGACCTAGTGCTTTAAGACCCTGACCCAAGAGGGCAACTGAGGTCAAGAATGTCAGTCCACAAGAAGAAAAAAAAAAACCTCCCCCTTCAGGCTCCAGCATTTTTTAAATATGTGTTCCTGGATTCCCAAATGCTGGTGGATAAAACACTAAATAGTTTCTTTCATTTTTTTTTCTTTAATGTTGACTTAAAAGCAGGCCCATGTATTGAGGCTAAAACTAACCAGCCTTTAAACTGTAGAATGTCGTGGTGAAAAGTAATTTAGTACATTTACTCAATTTTGAGATTCTTAACTTGATTACACCCATTTTATGGTATTTGACACGTTTATTCCACTGTATTTATTTAACAGCTATGGTTAGTAACTTTGCAGATTCATATTTTACGTAAAAAAACATGTATATATGACTTTCTAAAATACAATCCTTTGAGTACACATTAAACTACATAACACATAACCTACACATATATAACATGATATAAAACAGTTCAAATTAGCTCCACCTGGACCAGCTGCAACATTCAAATGTTCTTGACACGATACTGTATCAGTAATAATCATCCAATAACATAATAATGTAACACGGAATCCATTCTTTCTGCGTAATGACTACTTATACTGGTGATACTTAGGCAGCTGATTATGCTTATGCACTTTTACTAAAGAACCCTTTTGAATGCAAGTAATGGAGTATTTTAATATGTTATTGCTTTTTTTTGAGTGAATGACCTACATACTAGAATAATAAACTTCCTGTAATTCCAAGTTAAATTAAAATCAAAGCTGCGAGCAGCATTGATTGGGCCCTCGCACCCTCTCGCATGTCAGGGGTGCTGGCTAGACGCCGTTTGACACGGCCGTGCATGTCTGTGACCATCGGACACCACACACATGACATAGATGTAATGACTTTTGTTGAGCATGTGGCACTGAAAATACCATATTGCAAATTTTGCACCAATTCCTGTGTCCACTGTGTGGCGCTAGAGAGCACACACAAATTATTACTAATGTCATGTTGCTGAATATCACGTGACCCAATAATCGGCCATCGGACAGTCTGGCGAGGTCGGTGACTCGAGTCTCTTCGGTGTGTTCTGAGCCGTCGGCCGTCATTTGGGCCGATTTGACTTGTTGAATCGGAAGGCGGGCAGTCGGACTCAATGGACAATCTGATTGGTGGAGTAGTGCTAACCTGGAAATGACGAGCGGGATGAGCGTGATTAAGCCTCTCAAAATCTGGCGAAAATCTTTTAAACTGACCTTTGTCGATCTGAAACGAAGACAGATTCAGCAACTGCATGGCCTATTTCTCGCTGAAAATGTTTTCAGAGACACGTTTCGGTGAACTATCTTCGTAAAATATGAGATCGTATTCCTAACGAAGCCGCCATTATGCCCGGTTGAAAAATCAGGGAGCAGCCAGACCCACGTGACGCGTTCGTCCAATCAGCTGCCGGTTTTTATTCTTTGGGGCGACAATACAGATTAGCGCCGCTTGCTGTTATGGAGACATATTACGTCTTGTGCACGCACAGAACGTACGCTGAAGTCGGCATAGCTTCGGTGTGTACCGAGGCACTTTTTGGACCTCGGGGAGCCGACTGATCAGTCCGACTGTCTTTTCTGCCGACGGCCGGCCATTGGGTTGGTGTGTCAGGGGCTTAAGCCACACCATAAACATTTTGTGTAAATGTCCTCAGACCTGGACTCTTAACACGCATGGAAAGTTTGGGGCAGATTGGACGATGATGTATATTCAAGTTACAGCAACTTTAGACAACTAAACACTAATCATGCATTATGTAGCTCTATATAAATATGAAAAATGTAAAATGCAACTTAGTTCTAAAGATAACAATAAACATAGCAGTTTCAACAAGGCCTTCGCTGACCGACATGGTGGGTGCTCGGGGCCCTAATTACCTTGAATGGTAGCTACAGCTCTTTTGTACAAGCGCCACATTGTCATAAAGCTCCTGTTGCACTGCAAAGCCCACCTGGAAGGTGCTGCAGGGCGTTAAAGACCCACACTGCCAGGCTCTAAAACAGCTTCTACCCCCAGAGCCATCGTTGACCTGAATTACACAAAACAATGCCCCCCCCCCCCCTCCATTACCACCACCCCCAACATCATCACAACACTCCACACCACAGGACTAAAACTAGAATAGTATTTTCCATACAAACGAGGAAATGTGCAATAACAGTTTTATAACGTGCAATAACGTCTTCATAAGGTGCAATAGCATTTGGCACAATGTACTAATAGTAGCTTCTGATGTGTCACTTTTTAAATTCTTTTTTATTATCATTTGTTATCTGTATGGCGGCCAGGTGCACATATGTATCATAGACTGCATAAGATAGGCATGTGGCAGGTGGTGCATGTGTGAAATGTAAATGTGGCCTACCACAGAAATGAATGAATGTAAACCAAAAATGGCACATTTCATAGGACATTTCAGGGGATGCACAGCAAATGTCGTTGTACAATGTGCAATGACAATAAAGTAGGGCTGGGCGATATGGAGAAAATCAAATATCACGATATTTTTGACCAAATACCTCAATAGCGATACCGCAACGATATTGTAGTGTTAACTATTGGTGCTTTCACAAAATATTTACACAATGAGATTTTTGATAAATAATCACCAGTAAGGTGGATATAATGACTAAGTGGGTAAAGGCAAATAATAGAACAGTTACAACAGTCAATGGCTGCATCCTGCTTTAAAACCAGGAAAAGGCAACACTTTTGCCATATTCCAATATCCAAAATCTAAGACAATATCTAGTCTCATATCACGATATTAGTATAATATGATTTATTGCCCAGCTCTACAATAAAATCATTCTATTCTATCACTTTTCTTTTTTTACGAGTGATTTTTTATTTTTTTTTTACTTTTTATTTTGAAGGCCCCATCACCTAACTTCCTGTCTCATCACGGCTGCCTGCTGCTAACTTGACAGGCTGCAAATCATCACCGTGGAGACGTCACGGCTCTGAATGATCGCCCTCTGCTCCTCGTCTCTCCATCAAGGCTGCAATCAGTGACATCTACAGGGCAGCTCAACTACTGACGGGCAGCCCGCTCAGGACCAGTTTGTTGTCCTGGAATAAGAAGCAGACACTGGTTAATGCAGATTTGACTATAGGCTATAAAGATCTTAAAACAGTTTGTATTTCACAGGACAGTCGGGGGGGGATAATGAAATTAGGTAAGAGGGGACAGTCGGGTCAGCGTGGGGAGTGAAACGGGATGCCGTGCCGGGTCAGTGCGGGCCGCTGTGGTTGTTGACTCTCTGTTGACACAGCACCGGTTTGCGGGTTCATTTCACATCAGATGTAGCGAGAGCTGAAAATATCCAGCCCTTATTGGTACATAGTATTTTGACATCCTAGCCTGGAAGTATTAACTTCACTCCCGCACAAACATGCATTATGTAACACGTGTTTATTTCCCTCCCTCCCCCCTCCCCCAATCTATCTCAACAAGTAGCCCGGGGAATTTTCCAGCCCCAACATAACCTGTTTGCTCTGTAACCTTTCTGTAAATAGTCCTGTGTGTCCATGACATGGCGAAAACAAAAGGGCATACAAAATTAGGGATTTACCGCCATCTAGCGTTTAAAATAGGTCGATACATGGTCTGGATCCAAGGACTCCGTTTCTTGAGAAAGCGAAAAAAAAAAAAAAAAAATGTAATAAAACTAATGACAAAAAAGGGCAGGACAAAATTAGATTCGGAAACCATTTTTTTTATTTTGCAAATGGGTTATCACTCAGACTGTACACAACAGATATTTTCTGAGTTTGACCCAATAAAACCAAAAAGAGCGTCCAAGTGGCGAGGGAGCAAGGTGGTCATGTTAACAGCAGAGGAGTACAAGGTGAGTAAAGCTCGTCTTTTTGCTCTTATATACCTCAGGTCTGTGTTTACTTCTCTTCATCTAAAGTTTGATCTCTCTTCCGTGTTCAGGTGGGACCACCCATAGACCACCCATAGACCGTATATAAGGGACCACCCTGCTTCCTGCCAATGTTTATCCCGGAACGTGTCAAGCAGTCGCTCTTGGTGAGTGATTTTTGTACAAAAAGACAAAAACTTAAAACAAAATAAAAATAAAGAAAAAGAAAATTCAAAGACCACATTACAGAACACTTGAATAACAACTGGGGGGAAAAGAAATAAAAACAATGTGTAGGAATGCCAGAACAAGCCCCAAAGGTAACACTCATTAAATCAATATGAGAACTATTTCTGTCAAACAATCTGCCTTGTATTTATACATTATAAAGTACCGACTGAATTCATGCCAAGGCTCAAAACACCTTCCTTCACTATAGCTGGCAAATATATAGTGCTGTGACCAGAGACGGACAATTTCATACACTACACGTGTTATAATGACCACATTAGTCCATTTATCGTACTTTTCTTCTAATAATACAATATATTAAATAAAAAACAATAGGCTAAATCTCTCACGACACAGCTATGCAGGTTATCATAGAAACTGATGACGAGACAATCTATCGACACACAGGCACATTGCACAAGCTTGCAGGCAGGAAATGGAAAAGAAGTCTTTGTAGTTTTTAAATAGTACAAAAATGCTTTTTAGAGTTTTTAATAATTTTTTTGTTTATTTGAAAAGCACAACCATTGATCTGCTTTAATGTGAGGAAGAAACGGTAGCTACCGTAGTGGTTGCCCTCCCTCCAAACAAATATGTGGCGTAAATTTAGCTCATAAGATACAAGGTTCTTCAACCCCTTGGCTGAGAATCAATCCTGCTGGCAGTTTGTGTCTTTCTGTGGAGTTCAATGAGTTGGCTTTTTTATTATTATTTTTTTTTTAATCAAATCCATTTGATTAACGAATATGTTAACCAACGCTGTGGTAAGGCGGTGATGTACTGGAATACATTTGATCACGAAATGGGCCAAATCTGATCTGATCGTGCACACTGTCGCTGTGTTGTGGGATTCTTTCAGTCTCTTTCCCCCTGCAGCTGGCTGTGGGTTAATCCTGTATTTTTTTATAACCATAACAAATATGGTTATGATCCAAACATTGCAGTCTGTGGGCCTGTGTTTAATCAATGCCAGCGTATCTGTGAGAGATGGAACATCCCTGTAACAGACAAAGTAAACAAAACTTAACAACCACTTGCAGGTCAGACATGCAGAACAAGCTATTTTAATGAGACAAGCCCACAAATAATAATAATAATAATAATAAAAAAAATATGCAAACAGTTGAACATGAAAATAAGAAAAATAATTTCTATATATAGTCAGGTTTTTTTTTTGTTCTTTTTTTTTTACATTTCTCATAATAATCCAATACTTGTGCGTAGTTGCAATTCAAACTAAAAGCACAGAACAGAAATTAGAGTCCAATTTTAACATATTTACCAAGCGACCATTATAATAAGAGATTGTCCTTAATCGTCCTGACTGGTTAAATAAAATAACAATAAAAAAATAAAATAAATCTCTTATGATCTCAAGATTAACTCCTCAGGTGTAGTAAACATTTCATGAATGAAACCAGAACTAAAAGCACAGTCGTAGTGCGCTCTAACCAATCGACACGTGTGTGTGTGTGTGTGTGTGTGTGTGTGTTGTTTGGAATATGTAGTTAAGGGCACTGGAAAACAAAACTCCTGCAGTGTTTCTAGCTCTTTGCTGCTGCAAAATGTTTTAGATTGGGCTGGGGTTTCCCCGGCCCATCATGCTTTGCTCTCGGTGTTTTTTGTCTGTATGACACTGTTGTGTTCTGCAGCGATCTCCGTCAAGACGTTTGATAAGTCGGTCTCCTCCAGTTTGCCTTTCTCATCAGAGAAAATCTTCCTGCAATGGAAAAAGGGGACAATGTGCTAAATTAGAAACCTGGTCATCTCTGGGTACAAAACAAACACTTTAGTTGAACACAATTTTAACCATTTATTCTCAATGACACCTTCACCCAATATGTAAGAAGACACCGTTTATATTCTGAGGTCTTCTTACATATTTCTTCACCACCTTGACAACAGTCAGATAAAATTAAACAAACAGATAATGGCATACTCTTATAATTCATCCGGTATCCACTAGCCTTCCGGAATCTAAAACAGTGTTTAGCAAATATGGTCAACTAATCAGTTCTGCTTCAAAGAGACTATGATGGCACAGTAAATGAGCCCTGGGCTTGCGGTATGTGATATAGGCTATATATTCATGTTCATCTTATAGCAGTGAAGCACAGTATGTAGATCCCGCCTGCAGCTCTTCTCCTCTCTTCTGCGGTTCAGAGCAGAAAAAACACAGTCCAGCCTCTGTTCTCTTTAGTAGAGTTGGTGAGGATTGAGGCAACACTCAAAGGCATTCAGTTACTGCCTGAGACAAAACAATTTGTCATTAAAATAAAGCCCCTTTCAGACATGGAGTATGTAACGTTGCTGGCTTCATCTATCCGTTTAATTGATACCCTTTTATCATTCAGATACACACAGGTATGGGTTACGGCTTAATTCACCGAGGACAGGAGTGTTATGTGTTATGCAGTGCCCTGCTACACCCTGCTATGCCCTGCTACACCCTGCTACGCCCTGCTACACCCTGTAACATCCTGTAACACCCTGCTACACCCTGCTACACCCTGCTACGCCCTGCTAAACCCTGTAACGTCCTGTAACCCCCTGCAGTGCGCTGCTACGCCCTGTAACGCCCTGCAGTGCCCCGCTACGCCATTAACTACTACAACTACTATTTATTGTGACTATTGTGATTGTGATTATTGCCACTGTTCATCACACCCCCAACCGGCACCGTCAGACACCGCCCACCAAGAGCCTGGGTCTGTCCGAGGTTTCTCCCTAAAAGGGAGTTTTTCCTCAGCACTGTCGCACTAAATGCTTGCTCTTGGGGGAATTACTGGAATTGTTGGATCTTTGTAAATTATAGAGTGTGGTCTGGACGTACTCTATCTGTAAAGTGTCTTGAGATAACTCTTGTTATGATTTGATACTATGAATAAAACTGAATTGAATGGAACTATGGAAGAAGCCACAATGCTTGTGTGATATTGCCATCTGGTGCACGAGAGGGAGTAGTGACACAGCTGGGTCGGAAAGCAGTGATATCAAGGAAGAGAGCTCTTTCTGTTCTCTTAACAGGCCGCATCAGTGCATGATTTAACTAGTTATTTTCCTGTTGAAGCTTTAATTAATAATAATTAATGCCATGTGCCATCGATATTCTTAACAAAGTGACTGATGAGATTTAATGACACACATTGGCATGAACTGTTTTTAATGTGGAACATGACTTTGTGTGTTTGTTCTACTAACAGCTAGTCTGCTTTTTATGCTTTTTTGTTGTTTTTTATTTTTTTGGTGAGCCGAAGAAAAATCCATCCTAACGATTTTGTCCGAAGATTTCATTTGTAGAGACTGAGGCGTAAAGTCTCCTCAACCACATGAAATTGGTTCATTTACAGTGTTTCCTGGTTTATTAAGCGGATTTCATTTTTGTTACATAAGATAGTTAAGTGACACATTTCTTACAGTGCTCTTATGAAGGTGGAAAGAGATGGGCATTTCATTTCTCTGTGTGTATTTAACTAACGTTACGTTAGGGATGGGTTACGCTCAAAAATGTGTTGCCCGACCACGTTAGAAGTGATTAAACCTGTTCTGAACAGCCACAACTCAAAGGTGGAGAGAAAAGCCGGCTGTCATAGAGGGGGCCGAGATGGGATAATCGTATAAATATGTGACTAGCGGTGCACACTTTCAGATCGTCTCTGCTGGAAGGTATTTATAGTAATGCACGCTTTTGTAAAGACAAAAAGTGACAGAAATAGTTGTGTAACTAAAGGGAGCATGAGAGAGAAAAGTTCAAACGCTGCGTACTCTTTCCCCTCTGCACGTCAGATTGTCAGTTTCAATCAGTTTTCGGAAAAATGTGTGTGGGGGGGGTGTTTCCGAAGCTGATCATCAGAAGTGCTTAGTCGGATTGATGAAGCACACTGGCAGCTTTAATCTGACAGCTTTTAGTTCAGACTTGTGCCGTGTTGGACGTTTTACGGAAATGTAACTGGGCTAGTAATACTGTCGTCATGACTTTTACACTTAACTCAGACGTGAGACAGACGTGTAAAATAACAAGGTGCATGTCTGAAAGGGGCTTCAGTGTTCTTGTGGTGAATATTACTGTTGGGGAACTGTTACACACACACACACAAGCATAAGAAACAGACCCATGGTGTCACTCGTCTATCACAATCCACTGCATCTTACTAATAATCAACCCAATGTCATTACCACAGTTTACCATTACAATAGTTCATATTGTGTGGTCAATGGCAAGATGCGGTGGTGAATGAATGGGCATACAAGTTACACACACACACTCACACAAACACACACAGATAAACCTCTAGAGGGAGCCGTACTCATCGTTGACAGGAGGAGCAGTCTTGGCCAGAGTCTCTGACGCCTCCAGAACTGGGCCTGAGGGGGGGAGGTCTCCTCTGTCTCCATTGGGCAGAGAGGGGGCAGAGGGCGGGCTCTTTAAGCTAATAAGGTCAGCGGGGGTCCAGGAGGGTCTTTCTGTCCCGTTAGTCAACTCTAACTCTAAATCCGCACTTTTGGGCCCCACGTCACAGGTTTGCAAGTTGTATGTGTCTGACGGCGATGTGAGGAGATCATTTGGAACCGGCGCCTCAACAGTGGCGGGGGCACAAGGGATAGGGGTAACAGGCAACGGCGAGGGGACGTCTGCAACAAGAGGAGCAGATTCTTCAGCTTCCGGGACATTAGGAGCACCGTGGATCACTGAAGGAGAACTAGTTGGAGCATCTTTGTCTGTGTTATTATCAACAGTTTTGTCAGCCGGTCTATTATTAGCGTCAAAGGCAGTAAGGCTACACCCACTAGGATCTGGGGTCTTTGAATCGGGGTCTGGTTTTGGAGGGGCAGCGGTTGCTAGAGTGGCGGCCGTTTGTGCTGGCGTCTCGGTGTGTGAGTCTACGACGTGTGGCTGTATGGGGAGCTTATTGACCGGTGGCCTCGGGGCAGGTTTCTTGGCGTCGAGATTGGGAGAGGACGATGAGGAAGACGCAGCCAGTGGAGATACAGGTGGGCTACCTTTAGCATTCAGCGCGGCAAGTTTAGGAGAGTGTCTACGCTTCGGTGGTATGGGTGTCCCAGATTTTTTAGCTTTGGTCCATTCAGGGGTACTAGGAGGAGTGGTTATTTTCTCCTGTTCTTCTGGGGTGATACTTCCTCTCTGCTCTACTAACGGGGCCATTTTAGCTTCGACGGCTGAGGTGAAGCAGAGGGGAGTCGGCGGGGCAGTGTTTGACTCTGGAGTCGGGGCTGGGGCCAGGACGGGGGTGGGTGAGGGGTCGTTGGCCGGGGTAGACAGGCTACAAGTGAGGGTAGTGGTCTCGCTAGAGGGGCTGTCCTGAGCGGGGTCAATGGTTGCAGTGGCTGTGTCAGAGTTGGTGGCTACGGAGGAGAGGGTGTCCAGTGCCAGAGCAGCAGTGTAAGCCGCCAGCCTGAGAGAGCAGGGAGAGAACAGAGACACACAGACTAGACACCAGGGTGACCGTGACAGAGGAAGGGTGGCTCGGAAGAGAGCATGCAGAGGGATTAGTGCGCTTTAGAAATTCACACAAACGTAGACAATGCAACTGAAAAACAGCAACTATTAAGCCTAGTGAGAAAAAGAAACAAAGAAAAAGAGGGTTGCCATGCTGTGAGTGGACATCAAAGGATACATCCCATACACACACCAACATGGAGTACACTGACTAGGAAAACTAATGTGCTAAACAAAGTCTTCCTGCAGAAAACTACAGCACCAGGCAGAACCACCTATAAGGGTTAAACAGTACCAGTGACAATCTCATACTGTATCATCTAATTTTTCCAGACTGCTGCTAATGAGAGATGAATTGCTGAGGTTGTCAAATGGCTCCATGTGACTTGACCACACTCAAGAGGACAAAAAGCCTTTCTGTGTCTTTAACTGGTATTGCTTCAACCTTGGTACAATGAGACAGAAAATCTCCAGAAGGCTGGAGAAGAAACACAAAGTGCAGTAATCGCTCTGAAAGGGAATACAAACAGAAAAGCAACAGTTCAAGTGGACTCCACCCAAGAATGACCTGAACTTTGTTTTAAAGAGAGGGTCAAATTTCGTCCGCTTGAATAAGATAATTATTCTTTGTAGTGGAGTGCAACGTACAACAGCTAAAAAGACTTGAGCGGTAAAAAAGTTGTGTGCTGTACGCCAGTTTTTTTTTTACTCACTCTGGCTCTGTGAGAGGCGTGGTTTCATTGGGTTCGGTTGGTCCTGCTGCGTTATGATTGGCTGTGCACTCGTCCTCTGTTCTGACTTCCACTATTGGCTCTTTGGACTCATCTTTCCTGCAGGACAGAGAGACAAATATATTGTTAAAATGGTAAGAGATTATCTCAGAGAACAGTTATCACGTCTGCCACAATGAGAAAAGGTGATAGGAGAGCGGTAGACAGTATTTATGTGTGAGTGGATTATCTTTTTAACTCAGTCAGTTAAACTCAGAGTATTTGTTCAATTCGTTGCTTAAACCCAGCATCCTTCCTATTTTCCCTGAAAGAGAAATCCACTCTAAAAACTCCATCTCATTTATGGGCCTGTTATATTGATTTGTATATTTTTCCTGTTCCTGCGGATCCTGACTGAGCAGACCATAATGCACTGCAGTGACAACACAAGCGGTGTTGATTTTGCTCAAGAGGCACAACAGTTTTTCTTTAATGGAAAACCCTTCCCCAGTTATCTTTTGCTTTATCAGTCTAAACATAAAACCTTCAGCAAAGATTGTTAATCATCTTCAATGACAGTCCACAAAGGCCTTCTGGGGAATGTAGGAAGTCACTGATTAAAGTGTAAGTGTTAGACAAAATGTTGGAAAATATTAATTTAGGTTTGATTGTCTGCCGTACACAGTGTGTAAAATGAGAAACATATTCATTAGAATTTCATCTATGTTGCCAGTGTGTGAAAATAAAATGCATATATAAAGAGTTTAAATTTAGAAAATTGAGTCCTACAGCATTACTAAATGTGGCCAAGGGTAACAGCCACTTTGTAAAGATTGCACTGCATGTAATTGTTGTCACCAATACTCACATGAAGGCTGCCTTGCCCTCCTCCAAGTTGTGCCCTTTGGTCCCTGTGCCTGATTTACCGCAGAGGCACATGATGAGGCCACATTTGTTGACAAAGAAACAGGTGACATCCACAGCTAGCAGCAGGAATACAAATACTACGACAAGGATCCCTGTCCAGAGCATGGTGCCCATGGAGAACGCTGCCTCTTCACCCAAATCTGCCAGACAAGAGACAGGAGAGGGAGCGTGCTGAACAACTGTAGCGTGACACAGTTCTATACAAACGGCCAGGAACAACTGAATAAAAGTGCAGCTATGCTACTGTAACAGTTCCATAAAACAGAAACAACTCACCTGCTACGAGCAGTGACACGTTCTAGTTGTCTCGGCATGAACCGAGATGCAGTGTGATGTATGTGTAGACTGTGCCGTCTGGCTCGTGTTCAATAACTGATATAACTTGTGGCGTGTTGAGGAATTTATATGCAAACGGCTGTTGTTGAAAAAAAACTTTAAAAAAAATAATGTATATATTCAACCCATTTATTTGGTATTAGAAAGAAGAGCAAACCAAAGCGTACACTATGTTGCTAGTTACCCAGAAATGCACAATATTTTATGGACAAAAATAATGTGAGGCTTTTCCAAATATCACAAAAGGGTATGATGCATCTTTGTGTAAAGTCAACTCTGTAAAATATCCTCTCTTTTTCTAGATAAATGTAACTCTTTAGATACCAACCATTAATCAAGATCTGCTGGAGAAGAAAACGTAGCTGAGTAAAGCACCTTCCAATAGAAATGTATAAAAACAGGTATTTTGTGAATGCTATTTGATACACATTACATGCATGAGAAACAAAAACATCTATTTGTCTTAGTAAACAGCACAAAATAACAGTTGCCTTGTGATAATTCTGTATACAGCTTGTCAAACTGTTCCAATATTATTATTACAAACATTTTTCAGTTAGGTCTTTTTGTTTTCAATAAAGTGAACGTTAATGTTACAAACCTTTTACAGTACATATGCAATCATTTTGTGAGCGATTAAAGAATATATTACAGGGTTTATGTAAACGGACAGGCCCAGCACTCAGCCTTCATTCTGTTCTAAGTGCTATTTTGTTTCAATATAACCTCATTTCAGTTTCACTATTGTTCATTACTGTAAACCTCTCTGTAGTCTAGTGCTGATGACTAGCTGTGCTAATACTGAGCAGAGTCAATCTGTGGGAGGCGGAGGATTTCCACTGCCTTTGGTTCAGCAGGTCTTGTCTGGTCTTTTCTGAGGCTACACGGCACCCTTTCTCAGCCATAACAGAGACACGTCTGTCACGGACAAAGTCTGTTTTAAGGAGTCAAAGTGTCCAGAGAGACAGCCAGGCCAGAGAAAGGGCGAGCTTTCCTCTACAGTTATAGTGTGAATTCCCCACGAAAACTATGAGAGCTGGAGTACAGTGATGAGGGACAAGATGAGTGATACCAAAGTGCATGTCACAGATGAAGAGCCCTGATTGACTGAGGAGGGACGGAGAGGGGGGTGGGGGTGGTGGGGCAGCACAGCCCCGACCACACCAAAATGCACACAGGGCGAGACGAAAATGTTCACGTGGTCCACCACACCAATGTCCGGGACCAGGCAAGAGAGCAGGAACATTGAGAGAGAAGATAAAAGAGAGAAAGGAAGAGAGAATAAAGAGACAGGAAGAGGGGGGGAAATGAAGGGAAACAAAGAGGTAAAAAAGAGAAGGGTGGGGAAAACAGAGGAAGAGAGAAAGTGAAAATGTGTCAGGTCTGAAAACCAAAAGTGAAAAAAAAAAAAAAAAAAACCAGAAAGAAACCAATTTCTTGTATTGAGGGAAGGGAAAAAAATACTGCAACACATCAACGCAAAAGCACAGCACAAAGAGGAAAACTCCACCGTGTGGACTAGATGGTAACTGGTGGGTGAGTGGGGAATGCTTTAGATTGGAAAATGAATTAGAAAAGAAGTGAGAGAGAGACATAATGGTCTGTGATGTTTCAGCAAAGCACTCGGCAGTGTCTAGCACCTAAAGGGAATCTGACAAGCTGTGTGTGTGTGTGTGTTTCTTTTGTACGGTTGGTAAAAAACCTTCAGCTGCAGTTAAGACCTTAAGGTAAGTAAGTTAAACAGTGGTTATCAAGGGTCAATTTAAAGGCTGCTTCCACACAGGGACAAACTATCTACTCTGGCTGCTATTTTAGCAGTAAACAAAGCTAAAGGAAAACTACAATCATTCAGAGGAAGTCATTTGATCCTCTGTGGAAGGAGCCTGTCCCAGTTCTGCGAGCGCAAACTCAAGCTCATTTAGCAGGGGCTGTCAAAACTTTAAAGTGAGAAAATTCAGCCGGAAAATCATTTCTGGCTCACCGTCGTCCAGTAAATCTATTTTTTTTTTGTGTAGATTTATTTTGTTGTCATTCACCTTTCAGAGCAAGAGAAGTAAAAAAATAGAATGTGACGCTCTGGTTTTGAGCTTTGAGTTTGGCTTCTCAGTTTTCTGGATGTTTAGTTCCAGTTTAGTGTGAGTGACCTGAGGAAGGGTACCTTGGATGGCCTCTGGCTCCGTGGAGGTCCTGAAGGACATGGTGGCCGGCTGGGACCTGCCCTTCTGGTTCTCTGCCACCACATAGACATTGTACTCAGTGTCCCACTCTAACCCGCTGAGAACCACGTACTCGCTGCCGCTGGGCAGTCGGATTTCTGGTTTCCACTCCGACACCTGTATCTAAGGACACAGAGTACAGTACATGTTTTTAGGGCTGAAACTAATGGCTATTTTTATTATTGATCAATCTACAGTTTCTTTTTCTTGATTTTCAATCAATCAATTTGGTTATGATGTAAGACGAGGAAAAGCTTCTCAATTGTCACATTTGAGGAACTTGAGCGATCAAAATGTTTGCCATCTTTTGGTTGAACTGATTTTCAAAATGGATGGCAATTCATTTTCAGTCAAGCAAACTCATTTTTAGCTCTACATGCATTAACATGAAGGCTTGAACACAACAGAATAAGACTATAATTTTGACATTTTAAATTAGGTTTCTGAAGATGTCAGAACTACGGAGCTTCATTAGAATCATTAGGGCTGCAACAAACTGTCATTATTTTCATTGATGATTTATCTACCAATTAAGTTCTCGAGTAACCAATTAATTGTTGGTTTGTAAAATGTCAGATAAATGGTAAAAAATACCAATAAGAATTTTCTAGAAAAAAAAAAAATAAGATATTCAGTTCACTATCATAAAAGATTAACAAAACCAGCTAATATTCATATTTGAGAGGATAGCACCAAAATAATTGTTGCCATTTTGCTTAAAAAATGACTTAAATGATCAATCGACTATCAAAGCAGTTGCTTCAGTTGACATAGACTAATTATTTCAGCTCTAATCGCCTATACTCACTGGTTTATAGCGGACAAGATAATGTAAAATGGGCGAGCCGCCGTCGTCCTGCTTGATCCAGCTGACTTTGAGGGAGTTGCCTTTGGGTTGAAGTGCCCCTTCGAGTTTAGGAGGATTGGGATTCCCTACAGGCACACAGGAGCAAGATAGAGATTATTTAAAAGGCTCAATAAAAAGAAGCAGAGATTATTTTATTTGTAGAAGATTCTGTCGGCCAACCATTACCTCTAAAATTGTAAAGCAAAGAAAACGAAGACCTTGATTAGAAAACTTTGAAATTGGCCTCTTGTTGTTGTTGTCCTTTTAAGTCACTTGTCCTTGCTTAATCACTTGCCTCAAGATGGTATGTCTCAAGTCAGACTAATTACCGAATGACACAAAGCCACATGCTTATCTGATTCAGTCCGAGTTGCTGAGTGACATTTCCCCAGTGTCATATAAGGCTTCAGGGGAAAGGGTTATTCATGACATTTTTATGTAAGATTTGCATTTCACAGCATCATTTAATGGGTTTACCTGTAAAGATTACCACAGGGTGAAATGTTTGTGCTGTACAACTTACTTGTAAAGCTGTAAAACTGCTGTAAAACTAGGTTTTCCCCATCTCAAACTCATAACACAAAACAACTGCGTCAAATAGAAATGTAGGTCAAGATCGCTAATTCTTTGTATCCATCAGTGTCTGACTGTGCTCCTCTGACCTTTTGAGTTCCTCATGGGTCAATCCTGGGACCTTAATCTTATTCTCCCTTTAGCACACATTTTGTCAGTTCGTCTTTCATCATTGCTATATCGATGGTGGCCAGCTTTACGTATCTGTGAAACTTTCATATTTTCAAATTTTTTGTCTGAATGAGATCATTGCCTTGATGTCTCCTAGTTAAATCAAAACAAAACTGAAGTTCTGGTCTTTTGTCTCTTCAATCAGACTTTTGAAATGTCAAACTAACTAAAAAGTGGATTTGCAGAAACTTAGGGTTCATTTTTAATTCCTATTTGAACTCTGAGAAACATCTTAAGTCATTCATTCAGTCCTGTTATTTTTAAATTAAGAAACAGTACCAAAGTATGCCGCCTCTTCTTTCCAACAGCTTGAAGAAATCATCCATTGTTTTGTCTCCTCACGTCTCGACAATTAGTAATGCACTCTATTCTTGTTTAAGCTAAGAAGAATTAGTTTAAACTGCTGCTGAATTATTACTAACTACTGTAGGACAATGCTGAAATCAAAATCCTTTCAATTACATCTACTGGGTTTGGCACAATTGGGCTGCATTTGGCTCTCCCTCTACGGGTCAGATCAGCAAAGTGTTTTTCAAGACCCATTTATTCTCAAAAGCACTGGATGCTTTCTTGCCCCTATTTGTTCTTATTCTTCAACAATTTTGGCTCATCTTTTTATCTTCTAACTAACTGTGAAGCACTTTGTAACCATGGCTTAGAAAAGTGCTACATAAATAAAGTATTAGTTACTAACAGACAACAAGGAAGAGGTGTATAATGGTTAGTGTTCATACTCTGAATCATAATATTGCTTGCCTTCAAAAACCCTGGTTAAAATCGGTCCAAGTGAGTTGATTTAGCCTTTAATGCAGCCTAAGGTTAAACATGATAAGCAATATGTAGAGTACAATGCACAGGATGGCTATTGCTCTCAGCATGAATACAAACCCTTGATTGAGAACCAGAGCACGCTGCCGGTTGGAGCAGTGTTTTTGCAGTAGACATTGATAAGTATTCTCCTGTGATTAGAGGAAACTGTGTTTATTACACACTTGATTTATAGGAACATATCCCAAAAGGAGGAGAGGTAACATCCCTTTAGGTAGCGTGCTATCAACATCCTCCAAGCGATGCTGATATTAAAAACACTCTTGACGATTATATACAGTATATGACCGTGAATACAGCTCTGGCTCTCTCTCATTTATCCTGCTGAGGCAAATATCTACATGACTGATTAAAGGACAAATCCGGCGCAAAATGAACCTAGGGGTTAATAACACGTGTCTGAGTTCCAACGTTCTCTGGGATATGTTTTCATGCTAATCGAATGTGACCAGTTTTATCGCAAACCGCTAATCAGTTTATAACGCTAGTCGTCGGTGCACGGCTAAAGTAAAAAGAAATCTCTATTTCTAGACCACTAACAAGGCTCAAAATAGCACCACACTTCCACGGTCGCGTAATGAGGGTCCCTACATGTAAACTGAAGCATTAAGAACTTTGTAAGTGTGCAGACAGTTTATTAAAAAGATAGTTTAGAAAGACAATACCTTTCACGATAGGAATTACGTTTGTGAAATGTAATTACATGGAAATGCGTTCGTCGTTCGACTGGTCGGACTGTTTTCCCAAGATGGCGCCCGCCTGTATACGTGAAAGGTACTTATCTTTTTTAATAAACTGTCTCTACACTTACAAAGACCCTCATTATGCTACCGTGGAAGTGTGGTGCTATTTTGAGCCTTTTTAATGGTATAGAAATAACAATTTCTTTTTACTTTAGCCGTGCCCCGACGACTAGCGTTGTAAGCTAATTAGCGGTTTGCGATAAAACTGGTCACATTCGATTAGCATGAAAACATATCCCAGAGAACGGTCAAACTCGGACACATATGTTATTAACCCCTAGGTTCATTTTGTGCCGGATTTGTCCTTTAATGGGATTGAGGTAGACGTGTATTACATGATTGCATAGAAGCAATTAACGTGTAACTGGGATTCGCCGACTAAAGTGAGTGGGGTCTTCTTTCAAAAAACCTGCAACAGTAAGTTACCTTCTGCAGTGTGGAGGGGGATCATCAGAACCATGCAAGCCAAATAACATTCACAGTCACATGAAATGACACATGCGAGTGGTCATTTGGAGGAAGAAGGACATGAAAGACAGAACACAGTTACAGGTAGGTGACAAAAGAAAAAACTCTTAAATGACAAAACAAAAACCTAAATGACCCGGAGACAAATTAAAATGATGGAATGGCAACAGTTTTGCAACACAGTTTTTCATACTAATAAACAACCACTGAGCACAGACATTCCTCTGATTGGGTTGACTTTAGAGACTTTATAATTTGCAAGGTAACTAATTAATCAATGTCGAAGGGCTTAATCGAAATGTATACATCTCCAAATTACACCAAACAGCTGGAGCCGAGGGCAAAAGGTGCAGCTTTTGAGATGCAGATGCTTGCCGTTAATTCACAATACTCTCATTAAGCCAATTAATTCACAAGCCGCAAATCCAAATCATATTAATATTTGGATAACTCAGCTGTCAACTCAAAGAATGTGGGTGAGATAACATCTACAGCTAACAGACACAGAGGAGTTTGCATTTTTATAATCAGGCCATACACACACATTCACAGTGTGAAGACAAATAAACAAGTTTTGCTATGCTTTAAAGTTATTATAAATGCAGCTATCAGTGGGGGTGAGGGGGTTATCCTGCAGGGATAGAAACATCTACAGCAGCAAAAACTAATCGTCTATTATCCTCTCTACAGAACAAACCTGTGTCTTCAGTGAAAAAATTATAAATGCCGTCTAGGGACATAAAAGAGAAGATATCAGGCAATCAGAATCAGTTGATTGACTAAATGACTACCTGAATCTCTGTAATAACACTTCACTGGGGAGTTTAGCGAGACTCATTTCTGCCATACTGCACCAGAGAAGCAAGAGGCAGCAAAACATTTCAAAACATTCAATGATTGCCACATTTAAGGTTAGAATGAGACAGAGGCAGCACACATCAAACTAAATGGCTGTTCTAAGACAAAGCTTCAAAGGCAGAATTTTATGTATTTCAAGGAGAATATTCCAGCACATTTACTGCAGTTATTCTAATTTTAATTACTAACTCAATGGACATCAAACAATGTTTGTGTAGTGTTATGAACTGCCATTACAAAATGGTCAAAAAAAAACCCACTTGATTTGGCCTGTTGTCTCAGTTCTGAATTAGCAATTACTGAAACATTAACCATCGCCATTTTAAGTCAATTAAATAATGTAGTTTTTAATAACAAAACAGACACTAATTGATTGATTTTGCCATTGCTTTGGATGTCATAACAACATAGACAGGGAAGTTAAAACAAAGCTGAGATAATGCTCTAGAAGCATATTCCATTTATTTTTCATAAAAATATCTAGCTTCATGTGTCCATATGAGTGGGATTGAATTGATAACAGAGAAGCTACTTTTATCTATCTATGTCTTTTTCCAATTTACTGATGAACACTTTAAAGCACCTTATACGTGGGAAGGAAGCAAGAAGATAGGAAGAACTTACTGTTGTAAGTATAGCCTGATGGATACAACAGTCAGATGAGCAAATATGTCAAAAAATAAAAGAAATAAAAAAAACAGATGATGAAAATGGGATCAATTATGAGTCAACAGACACATTCAATGTGAAGCCAACTGGGGGAAGTGGTTTCCCCTTCCAAAATGTGCATCCCCAACCAACAGAGGGGGCTAACAACTAAATAATGGCTTCAAGATAAAGTACAAGGCTGCTATTCAAAGGACTGAGGAACAACTTCCTATTTCATATTCTAATTCATGGTTTGCAAGCATACAACAAGCCTAATAAAATACTATAAAACTGTGGATATCAAAAGATTGTGCGACTGGATCCAAGTGTGACATGTGTGATGAAATCAGAGTGCAATTTGTGTTAAGATGGTGTTAAACCAGTTGGACCTTATGACAAAATGTTTCCTGAATTCTTAGATTTCAAGTTCTATTCATGGACTAAACTAAAATAAACAAAACTTACTCCATGTTGTCAGTTTGACTGCCGAACAAACAAACCAAAAAACTTGGAAGAGGACAAACTCAGACTGAAAGACCAGGAAGCTTTTGTGACACTGTCCAAACAGTCTCAATGCTGAGTTGTGTGTGGCTGTCCGGCAGCTGACTACACTGAGTAGTAGCTGAGCTTTTATCGATCAGTAATGGGATGGACAAGCTCTTCTTACTTCAAGACATAGAAGACCGGAATCAGGTAATGGGTTTGTGGAGACAGGGGTCAAAAAGATGTGATAAAAGCTTTGCAGCGTGCTGTAAACTTTGCGACATGTGCCACTTACGGACAGGCTGCGTCTTGAAGAACTCTGCAGGGCTGCTTTCACCTTCCCCCTTGCCGTTGATGGCTGACATCTTCAGTTCGTAGCTGGTCTCCGGCTTCAGGCCTGTGATAGTCACCTCGCTGGTGTAGCCTGTTACAATATATCAGAGGCAGTGCAATCCCCGTTGAGATCACCTTGATCATTTTGATTAGCGCTGAAACAAACGCACCCCCAGCTCAAACAACACATGCATAATTCATTCCGCCACGAGTAAACACTGATTAGCTCAATTTCCGTTTCATTCCAACAATGTATAACCAGATAAATCTATTTAGAGATGGTCTAAACACAGATATACACAGAAACAGAAATAACGGACAGCTGTTTGTACAGATTACTTTTGGGATTAGAATTACATTCTATACATCATTTACAGTGCCTACTTCATAATACTGCTATTATTTGTTTACTTATTGTCTTATTTCATGATTTTTATTCTTCTTTAAGATTAATTTTTGATCTCTGTTTAACAAGAAAAGTGAAAAATAAAAGTTCAAAACTATGTAATTTTTTATAATGCCTCAACGAAGGAACAAATGCAAATTATGGAATTTTTTTTTACAATATGGACATAAAATATGTAAATTCACTTAACATTATGATCTAATGTCTAACGCAATGAACTGTGTTCCAATGTTATGTCATGAAACAAAAAGCTTCATACATAAAAGATACCTTGCGTAACTCTTTGATTTGTGTTCTTTCTTACCATCTTGGACTTCATAGACCCGTTGCACCCAGCTGCCCCTGCCCTGAGTCCTCCACTCCGCTCGGTATTTGAGAACAGAAACACCACCGGTGGATTCTGGCTCCTCAAACTGGATCTGTGCCGTGGTGGAGAAGGGTCTCACCTCGCTGATGGATGGAGACGATGGCACCTCTGGTAAAGGCAGGAAAATGCAGCGCGATTGCAACAAAAACTGTAAGATTGCAGCACGCCAACGCTGTCTGACGCCACTGCTTCATTACACTAACAGACTGAGCTAACAGTTCAGTCTGAAAAAAGCCTCTAAAAACTGCTTCAGCTTTGTAAGAAATGTATGATTTGTGACATTAATGCGGTTTCTCAGGCACTGAATGCTGCATACTCTTGTCATTACGTCAGAAAATAAAATTAAAGAAAGGAAAAACATTTAAATGGCGCTATGACGGACTTATTCAAGTACAAGCTGATCCCAAGTCAGTCAGCCTTAAATGACAATGGCAAAAAGAAAACCACAGCAAAAAGTTAGCTACTTATTGGACCTTTTAAAAAGAGATTTAGATTATGATAAACCTTTGATCTGGAAAAAAGAAAGACGTAAGATGCATTCAAACACCTTGCAGTCAGCTAGTGAACAACATAATGTTTCATTAAATGCAAATATCCCCAAAACTGTAAACAGCTGGTATTGAAGGGGATACTTTTTGTGATTACCAAACAATCATACGTTTTGTATTTGTGGAGAAAATGTCTCACCTGTAGAGCACACAATTATTTCCACATTTACATTCACGTTAGTCAAATTTAATGATCAAAACAACCAAATATTGGTCTGCCCACCACTGCACTCTCTATTTGAGAGAAAATGACAATATTTAAACCACTGAGATTGGCCATATCAGAGTACTGGTGGCTGTTCATAAAAGTGAGCACAGTTCTGTATTAAATCACTTTGATCTTCGAAATGAAAGGCACACTGTGATTACTGTGGTTGCCCATGTTTTGTTCCGAGGGAAGACTGTGGTGTTTTCAATTAATTTATTTCAGATTGTGGCATAAGAGTGCCATTATCTCTCTGCTCTTGGTTCCATTTGTCTAATGTGTTGGTGGATCTACAGTGTTTGGTATCAGCTTGGTGGTGAGTTGATGAATTTGCAATAAAATGTTGTCACTTCGGTAAATTGTCTTTTAATTCACGATGCACACAGTAAACCTTTGGAAGTGTACAATATTATATTCTGTTCTTGCTCCGCTGTAGTTTCTAAACAACCAGAGGGAAGGAACGTTAAATTATCCGATGCTGGTTACATCGCCTTTTCATTTAAATCTAATATCCATCTAAACCAACACTGCTCTGTGTAATCCCACGTTGTGGTAGATGTTTTGGTCTAACGTGTTTTGAATATGGGTGAGCAATCTGTTTCTGAAGCCAGAAAAAGCCTTATAATTTAATTTATGTGCTACAATAAGGTTTACCTTGACTGCAGATTGTTGTCCCAAGCTTTCATAGAAAGTGTGCACCCTACATATCATCAACATTCATTTAAATAGCACAAATAAACAACAACAAAATGAATCACAGAATCACAACTGACCGGCCTGAATGAGCAGGAACTCCTTGGACTCTGTGCCCATCTCATTTGAAGCGGTGCAGTTGTAGCTCCCAAAGTCATTTTCAGACTCGGGGGTTATCTGGAGGAGAGGGAAAAAAAAAGGCAAATATATGAAGGGCAGTGTACCAAAACAGAAGAACAAACTTGTGTGTCAAACACTCTGAGGGTGACCTTTTTGTTTGTCCATTAGAGGAGCCTATTTTTATTTGTTGCTTTGAGCTTTCCTGCTGCTGAATTATTCATCAGATTTCTTTTCCACAATGGAGCTGAAAGAAAACCCCTTCACTTCAAGTCTATGCTCATGAAATCTTGATGACACAAGAGGGTGTGTGTGTGTGTGTGTGTGTGTGTGTGTGTGTGTGTGTGTGTGTGTGTGTGTGCGTGGAAGGACTAAGCGTATATGTGCACATTTTCTTTATGAACTGTAAATTGTAGCTTGATGTGTGTGTGTGTGTGTGTGTGTGTGTGTGTGTGTGTGTAGGTGTGTGTGCGTGGAAGGACTAAGTGTATATGTGCACATTTTCTTTATGAACTGTAAATTGTGGCTTTGTGTGTGTGTGTGTGTTTGTTTGTTTGTTTGTTTGTGTGTGTGTGTGTGCATGTGTGCGCGCGCGCACGCTCTTTCTTTATGAACTGTAAATTGTGGCTTGATGTGTGTGTGTGTGTGTGTGTGTGTGTGTGTGTGTGTTTGTGTGTACCTGCAGGTAGATGGCTGACGGGCTTCTGAAGATCTTAATGTTGGTGGTGTTTGAGTTGGGGAGCTGCAGTCCATCTCTCAGCCACACAATAGATACATCACTGGGATGAGCCTTGACCTCGCAGCTGATATTAACAGCATTTCCCTCCCAGGTGTACACTGCCACTGCACCGCTGATCTTAGGGGCATCTGGTGGAAGAAACGCACGCGTTACAAACTCTCAAAACGTTAGGAGGTTTCTGGGTTTCGTGGTTTTAACAGTGCCTGAAAAATGGGCTATTTGAATAAAAGTGAATTCAAGAGCTCTATATGATCAGGAAAAAGATTATTTTGTTCAGTTACAAAGGGTGGATGACTAGCAAGTCACTTTTACTATAGAGTACTAATTTTGTAGTCTGAAGCACTTATGTTAAGAGAGAAGGAAATACTCACAGCGGACCTCCAGATATGCCGGCTGATCATCCTCTCCAATGGCACTGCGTGCCGAGCAGAGGTACTGACCCGCGTCTGTATACTTGACATACTTCAGAGTGAGGGAGGACACACGAGCATCACTCCTCACCACTACACTTCCATCCAGACTCTAATTGGAGCAGAAAATAGCTTGGTTTAGGAAAAAAACAACCCATTCGCATCAGTTATTTTCCATCAGCATGTTGCACATTTAGATGTCATTTCTGCAAAAAGATGCGACCTGAAATACAAAGAAAAGAAAATGCTTAAGAAAGCCTGCTTTTGATGAGCAGAAGAGACATTACGTTAATGAAAAAGGCACACTCTGCTCTGTAAAGACTTGGAAACATAAGGACACAGTTGACAGAACAGGGGAGCTTATCAATAATAGATGACAGAAGGCACTAGAAACCATCTAGAGCTTTTCACACGGAGGGCTTACCAACTCGGGAAATATGCTGATGCATGACGCTAGACAGCAGAGCATTACCTTACATGCCACACTTGCACTTTTATGTTGAAGACACTTGGGGCTTAGTGCCACTGCACACATCATATATATATATATATATATATATATATATATATATATATATATATATATATTTTTTTTTTTTAGTAAAACAACATTTTAAGTTAATCACTTGTGGATTTTTTTTTTTTTTGGTTACGCCCCAGTTTCAGTGATGAAGGGCACATGCCAAGTCACAAAGCATTTGAAGCCAAGGGAATAACAACAGACAGCTGGCTAATGTGAAGTGTAAATGGCCTTCCTGCTCTACAGATACCTGGTTTCATTAACTTGATACGCAGAGTTACAACATCCATAAGCGGTCTCCTGACCTTCAGGGTCAACAACTCTGTTGTTTTGGTCGCTGACACTAAACTGTGGGTGTACAGTTTCAGACAGACCAAATTTCTACTTTCCCAAACGGGATATTACTAATTAAAACATGCGTTATGCAGATTCTAAACCTTATTTTCCTCAACGTAGATGTTTGCCGATGCTGCTAATGGCAGAGCAAATACGACTCGTTCATTTGATGGATTTGGGGCATGCAAGTGTTTTTATGTAGTACTCTTTTATACTGTACAGTAAGCTTTGGCGTTTTTGTGAATCGTTCCTTTTACAAGGTGCTGCAGAACTGGATAGGTTAGCCTTTCTATTGGATGCTTATATGGCTTTGATCCAAGCCGCAGGCAAAATAATGGCACGGATGCTTTTACACATATTGAATTAGGGCCCAGTCTGGGCAGCCATGTAAGAGAAACCCTTGTTAGTTTGTATTCAAATGCAATAGACAAAGCATGTTTGAGGCATTCATTATGCATAGTGGGTAGCAGGACCAGGGAGACACTTACATAACACACTACCCTTTTATTCTGACCCCTGTGCACAAAGCATTCTCCCTCGACCCCTGTGGCACTGCTTCTGACTCCTGCATCTGTGCAACACGCCACACTACGCACCACCACAAAGTCCTAGTTAGTCAGTATGCTTCAATATTAAGTCCTTTTTAATTGTGTGCTCCTACTTTTCAGAGAATACGGCATCAAAATGTCACCTAAGCCAGAGCAACATATGGGCAGTTACTCTACTGCCTCTCATTCCCCATATGAAGCCCATAACGAATATCATCTACCGGAGGAAAATTATGTTTTCACTGCAATTTAATGTTGCCATTCATTAATGTTTTATAACAATGGCTTTTCAGTATGAATGCAGGATGCACCAGAGTGGCTGTCATTATGAAACATTCTTATTTATAAACATCCATAATTTGTGAACTTTACTGCCTTTAAGAAAGATATACAAACCCACTTTACATGTCTACGTGCAAAACCTGCAATAAAACAGATGGGAGGGAAGAAAATAAAAGACTTTCAGACAGAGGCTCCTCTAATAAATCAGGCCAAACTGACAGCAGAGCTCTCCAACAGCTTCTGCAGCTTTACCACCAGAGGAGAGAGAGAGAGACACTGCTGGAACATCGGAGCATAACACTGAGGATACACTGAGGACATGTTAAACTCATGTCTTACTGAAATCTTAACTGGTCCTGCATACAAATGCACCTTGCCGTGAATGTGCCTTCCCTTCCGTGGCTTGTCAAATGAACACTCAGCTGCCTACGCACTTGCAACAAACATGCTCAGCATGCTCATACTGCCCCATGCTCATACTCCTCCCCTGTGTGGTTTTAATGGGATATCTTGCAGAGAGACACACTGATCAATTCAGAGTGCAGGTGGACTCAGCCCCATATCATTATATCAGAAAGTGAAAATAATCAGTGCCTCATACATTAATACCCAATGCACTCGCAACCTGAAACCACAAATATGCTACTGAGATACATATATATATTAGGGCTGGGCGATATGGTTGAAAACTGTATCACAATATAAGTTTTTCATATCGGTCGATATCGATAATTATTGATATTTTTTATGACCTATTTAAAATAAGGACCAGGAGAAAAATATATTAAATTTAAACATTTTTATTTTAAACTTAACCCTGCTCTGATTATAATCCCCTCAGTTATAAAAGCAGAAATGTCAACATAACCATGGAAAACACTCAAATAATTTAAATGTAAACAGGTCTAAAATCACAATGAACACTTAACAATTATCTCTTAACATTAAGGTGCAAAATTAAAGATTAAGTAAGAAATGCTTAATAAAGTGTCATAAAATAGTGCAAAGTGTTAGCTAAATATAAGAAACCTGAGAAGGAACTATTTTCTGCAGGTTTAGTGCTAGGTTGGTAACCTGGCTTCTAGACAGTGCCCAGCATGTCTGCCTCCGTTATTTCTTTGTAGCGTTTAGTAAGGCGCTGATGCAGAGTACCTCTCCATGGTGGTCTGCTGCTTGTAGTGTTTAGTAAGGCGCTGATGCAGAGTACCTCTCCATGGTGGTCTGCTGCTTGTAGCGTTTAGTAAGGTGCTGATGCAGAGTACCTCTCCATGGTGGTCTGCTGCTTGTAGCGTTTAGTAAGGTGCTGATGCGGAGTACCTCTCCATGGTGGTCTGCTACTTGTGGTGTTTAGTAAGGTGCTGATGCAGAGTACCTCTCCATGGTGGTCTGCTGCTTGTAGTGTTTAGTAAGGTGCTGATGCAGAGTACCTCTCCATGGTGGTCTGCTGCTTGTAGTGTTTAGTAAGGTGCTGATGCAGAGTACCTCTCCATGGTGGTCTGCTGCTTGTAGCGTTTAGTAAGGCGCTGATGCAGAGTACCTCTCCATGGCGGTCTGCTGCTTGTAGCGTTTAGTAAGGCGCTGATGCAGAGTACCTCTCCATGGTGGTCTGCTGCTTGTAGCGTTTAGTAAGGTGCTGATGCGGAGTACCTTTCCATGGTGGTCTGCTGCTTGTAGCGTTTAGTAAGGTGCTGATGCAGAGTACCTTTCCATGGTGGTCTGCTGCTTGTGGTGTTTAGTAAGGTGCTGATGCAGAGTACCTCTCCATGGTGGTCTGCTGCTTGTAGTGTTTAGTAAGGTGCTGATGCAGAGTACCTCTCCATGGTGGTCTGCTGCTTGTAGTGTTTAGTAAGGTGCTGATGCAGAGTACCTCTCCATGGTGGTCTGCTGCTTGTAGCGTTTAGTAAGGCGCTGATGCAGAGTACCTCTCCATGGCGGTCTGCTGCTTGTAGCGTTTAGTAAGGCGCTGATGCAGAGTACCTCTCCATGGTGGTCTGCTGCTTGTGCCGTGTTGCAGCTGCAGATGTTGTTGGACGTTGATGGCGAATACGGCTGTGCTCCAAAGTGTGAGCACGGCTAAAGTGGTAAAACAAGTTTATGGTATTACCAGTGTTGGTCTGACGACATTGGTCTGACTACGGTCAGACTTATAAAATCCCCAAAACTGCCATACTGACTTTTCCTGTTTTATCAACAATTTCCTTGCTCGCTGCGGCACTCGCTTTCCACTCCACGCTGGTTCTGTTATTGAAGAACACGAGACAGCGATGTGGCGCAACCAAACATGATACTGTTACATGATTGGCTGTTAGAGTGTCACTCCCCACGTTGCTAGGTTGCCAGAGAGTGAGGGCCTTTGTTCATGCAACCAAACTTGATTCACAACCTCTGGTTTCTTCTGATGAAGTTATCGAACGTTTTATTGACCGCATTTTCTATTGATATTGATTATGTGTCTATCGCAATACATATCGTTATCGTTTTATCGCCCAGCCCTAATATATATACACAATATGTGAGAAAACGGTTAACCAAAAGTGGTTCAAAAAATGAAGTAGCATGGCATAACTCCGTTTTTAAGCCATGTTTTAGGGAAAAGTGGCACTTGCTTTGGATCATCTTTATCCTTTACGCTAAAACTGGGAAGATTAGATAACTAGGATACATTTTTGGGCTTTTTTGTGCCAGCTGATGCTAAAGTATTACTGCTGATGCACAAGAATGTGCAACCATTGTGTAAATCACAGTTTTACACAAACCTAGTCATTACTGTCAGCATGAGCTTAATGAGAAAGGTGCTTCCTCATCTTTTGCAGTGAGTAGAGTGTGATACGGTTTTTCATTCAAAACATTTTGTAATCATAGGTGTTATTAACGAGTGATTGTCAAAATGTCAATATTTAGTCATGGTTGGAAACGGCGAATGTAAACGAACGCCCATTCTCAAAAGTAAAAGGAAAGGACCAATTCGCTTGATGTGCAGAGCTCCCTGCAATTTAAAAATAAAATAGCAAGGCTATTTGAAGAACCAAATAGTCTAAAAATATGCATTCATTTTCTGTTAAATGGTACAAAAGTATAAATAACAATGGCAAGCCTAATATTTGATCTCGCACCTGAAACGGTGATGAGTAGATCATCGACGACACGCGTCGTGAGAGCCCAAACTTCCGTTCATTTGAAAGCCAAAAATCTGTACTGTCCTCTAGTACAGTGCACTCAGCACTAATATTGGAAATGACAAAGTGGCAATTCTCACCAATTTTCTCACATATGTAAAACACATATTCTACATTGAAGTAGGCAGCTCTTTTTCATGCCAATTTTCACTTTCTTTCAGGAACAGTCTCTGGGCTGCTGCACAAAGACATCTTTCATTTTCTCTTGCATGCATATTCATTCATCTTCGGTCCAACGAATTAGAACTATGAAAAAAATATCTGATGTCAAAAACACATATTGAAGTTATAATCAAGATTTGGCAAAAAGGGAACTGGTTTGTTTGCATAACTCTGAACGTTAATGTCAATTGTATGTCCCTGCAAAACGTAATAAACAAAGTGAAAAACGTGGCATCAGATTGAGTGAAACCTGGAGACCTGGGTCGGAGGACAGAGACATCTGAGGAGAGTTTTACCTCAACAACATCTGCTTTTGAGAGAAAAACAGGTTGACATGCTGCATGGAACAGGATCATGCATCAAATCTATAAATTATCAACTAAAAGTTATTACAAAAATCATATTTGAGCAGGCAAAAGTCTTGTATTGACTTATGTTCTCTTGCAGGTAGGTTACAGGTCTGAAAGAAAACAACAGGCTGAAGTAGACTACTGCATGTTGAGTGACATGGAAACCAAACAATTAAAACAAAGAGATCCAGACAGACAGGCCTGTTGGCATCTTTCTCAGGGTTTATCCTCTCCCTGGCCCTCATTTGATCGAGAATTTTGATCTGCGTCCATCCAGAATTGAATTAGAATCCACTGACGTGAAAGATAGATGGGTGTAGGAAAAAAAGTCATGCATTTAGAATACCTTGTGTTGCTCGGGCCGAGTCCATGATGCCTGTAGAGGACAGAGACACAACAACAAACACATGGCAAAGCAATTCTTAGAGAGTTATCCTTATCCAGGCAAAGCTGCAAAGCACATTGCGTGCAAGTATTAAGTGTCCAGTTTATTTTCCGTACATCCACAGTCCCTGAGCTGAATGTATGATTTTGCTTAAAGTCTGACACAGTACCACTAGGATTTCCCTTCCGAAGAAGCTTATTCTTTTTCCTCTAAAAAGGTGTATTTCAGGGGGATTTTTACGGTGTGCTATGTTCTGTACTGCCTGCTGGAACAAGACTGCTTCTAACCCCCAAAGAAGAAAGTCTATTGGCATCACGATAACGAAGAAAATGCTCACAGGTGAGAAGGTTATTGGTTTATCAGGAAGAGGTGAATTTATTACTCTGCAACACCAGAGGCATGTCGGCCTGTTTGGCAAGTAGAACAGCAATTATCGACTCACGATCCATTTTTGAGGCTTAAAGCAATAATGAGAATAAAAAACCCAATAAAACTGAATTTGTTCTAGTGCAGCACTGTTTTCTATCCATGCATGTAAAAAGAAAAACATTTAAGAAGCAACAAGTTCTTCATCAAGTCTTGCTGTGCTTCTCAATAAGCAATGAGGGGTTTGAAAGAAGCAATTTTGTTGCAGCTCTCCCTGCACACACACACACACACACCTGGAAATTATTCTTTGCCCATAGGTGGCCTGTGTCACATTGTTGTTGTTGTTCTGCTCCAAATGTTAACACATGAAGTCTCAAATGAAGTTGTGTATGCTTTGATTGTATTCCAAGGCTAAAATATACAAAAATGCAATTTGAATAACTTAAATTTCATTCTTTAAAAAACATATGATAGCTGTGGATATTTATAAGTCTTCAAGCATGTTAGGATTACAAACATTAATTTCTGTATTATAAGAATTGATGCACTAAAGATTCAAAACTATATCATGTAAATAATAGCTAGCACTGAGTCATTGTGGAATGGTATCAATAAATGCTTCTCCATACCATCATCGGGTGAATGAGAAAATTCTCACAGTTCAGTTCTCTTGTCTAACTGATGATGCTACGTTTCAAATAAATATAGATACTGCATATTTGATATGTTACCAGCAAAACACTTAAGGCTCATTTAACTCAATTTCTGACTGGGATCAAAGTGAGTTGAAGATTGTATCATGTTATTTAAAGCTACAGAGGAGATAGAATCACATAGATCAAGATGAAGAAGTGATCATCATAATTATGTTGGTTCTATCTCCCACTCTACTGCATACAGAATGACTTCACATCATTACAGATCAAATCAAACCTCTGGATAACTAAGAGATACTAAGAACTGTTCTAGTCAGCATGCCATGTCAAGTTAAATCACAGTGACACTGAAAAGCCCAACACCCACAAGACGGAAAGCTTTTTGGAAAGCATGCTCTATGGAATTCATGACGCTGGAGAGAAAATGTTAAAGCATGACAATGGGATGTGATGGCTCACATGGAGAGTAAGTGTTGGAGCGTAACAAGCAAAATGATAAACAGCTATTTCATCAGGTGCAACTGCAAGAAAATGTCGATAGAACGAACGCAATCTGCTGGAATAATTGAGGGGCAAAACAGTGAATCAAACCATCAATTAATTCACATCTGAAAACCACGCTCTCACAATCAATGCGGGTGGCTTGTAAATACCACAAAGAACATATGGCGTGGTGGAATTCAAGTACTTTATATCACAGACAAACCGGATTCACCTTTTACTACGAAAAGAAGCAGGTAAAAAAAAAAAGAGAGGACGGTACAATACTAATTGGACAAATCATATGCAAAGCTCCCTGTGTGAGTGAAATGTCACTGTGCTCTTAAGAGCACTGTAAGTCCCCTCCTGTCACAGTAAAACACACAGTCACCGTGCATTTTACAAACAGCAGTTGGCTGCATATCACCACAGTGCCACGAACGAGCAGCAGTCCAATTAAAACAGGCAACCTAATAGCGGGGAACATCACCGCCTCATCCGCATAAACACTCTCGTCTGCAGCGATGCTCCTGCAGTAAGTGAGCTGACAAGTATCGCCCTCATATCTGTGACAGGTGTTTGTTAAAGACAAAGAGACAATGAAGAGCAGCAGATGCGAGTGTGCAAAACAGAAGACACTTAAACAAAATCACTCCTCCGAGCAAACGCTCTCAGAAAAATATGGTGACGGCTCCCTTGGGTCTCATCATTTTTTCCAGCCCATTGTTGCTACCTTCTATAGAGAATTATCCTCGCTCTTTGTTCTGACGTGAGTTGTTGTCAGTGTAAAGAGGGCAACGTAGCGAAGGAGGAGACACACTAAAACAAATACACTGAACACATTTCATGTGGTGTTTCATTCACTGGGCGACGCCTGACTGAAACTGATGACGATGCATATTGTCATCGTCCTGTGTCATTAACTGCTGAGCCTCGGAGCCTCTGCCAGCACATTATAGAAAACTGACATTTTAGTGAAGAAGCCCTTACTTTTCCCCCCACAACTGAACTAGCAGGCGTCCTGTTGTAAATGAGTAGCCTTTTGTCTTTGGAGAAAACAATGCTCTCTCTGAATCGGCACGCAACCCTTAAAGCATTGCTCTGTTTCAGATGGCCTGTCTAAACCGCTGCCACACCACATGAATTACTTATTCTCTAAGCATCTAATTACTTCTAAAATAATCATGAATTTCTTTTCTCGGGTCTTTAATTTCTAATTGCCAATCTGTATGTTAGACAGAGCAGGCCCTAAACGCAGATTTGCGTATTGAAACTTGAATATTTGAGAGAAAACCCAAAGATTACAGACATAATATGCCATCACCCAATCAAGCACAGATGTTAATGTGCTTTTAAGTTTTTTACGATTGGTCCCCTCTTTCACTCCAATTTCCCTCTGTATAGTTACAGTTCAAAATATTTCCAGATAATTACAGCTTAGAAAACTCCGTGCATCAAGCAGAATATTTAATATGTATTCAAATAAGCCAAACATTCATTATGTAGATAATGTACAAAGCATGGATAAATACTTCATTTACATTTTCAGTTATTAAACAGACTTATCGAGAGCGACTCACAGCGAATGCATTCAAAGGACTAAAAGAACCAAACACCCTAACGTGAAAGTTGATGCAAGTTTTACAATAAATATATTAACACTTAAACTTTAATTACTGTATACACAAAAACCAAACCATCCCCAGATAAGTGCCAATTTGAATTTGAAACAAATACGCAGGCACGCACCCACAAGTGTAGAAGACTTTTTTTTAACGTACTCCTTTTATCCCCGTCTTTTTGAATGTACAGTACCACTGCTTTTCTACAGTGTGATAGAGTAATCTCCCTCAATCCTCGCACTGTGCCCCCGTTTTACTCACAACAATGCTTTTGTCTGCAGACACTGAACAGTTTGTGTAGGAGGATATTCAGAATGAAATTATTTCTCCCCGTCTTAACCTTTTAAACCCTGAGACAGCGGTAAAAAGGAAACAGAGTGAAACGAAGCCAAACAACGATTTCAAACCGACAATGAATGGCTAATCTCTTACAAAATATCAGAAGTAGCGTAGACTAAATACAGTATAACATATAAATACAGTATCATAATGCATTCTCTAATCTGGATCTTTTTGCTCAAACGTTATACAGTAATGAGCGACGGAGACCTCCTCCATCTGCTGCATTATATATTATAGTTCTCACATGAAAGGAAAAGATAACATAATGAAAACCTCAACCCTTTGCTCTCTATCCTTGTTACTTTTACATGTAGCTCTACTGAAAGGGTCCACTGTAAAGTATAATACATATGAGCTTAAAAGGTATCCTGTTTTTGACCACCACTAGCACTACGGAACAATGCTTTTACATGTGGGTCCACAGTTTGTTGTTCTTGTGCACGTGCATGATGCCATACACACTCCTGCCAATGGTTTCAAGGAATCACTGCAACAATTGCCAGTGAAGAAGACCCCTGGCAAGTAAACATGGAAATGCAAGTTTTAAGCTTTTAAGAAAAACTGGCTTTGCAAATATTTTGTTAGACCTGAAGGATACACACGATGGGCCTCATTCACCAATAACATCCTAAGTTTTTTCTTTAAAATGTGTTCTTAAAGGTCCCATGGCATGAAAATTTCACTTTTATGAGGTTTTTAACATTAATATGAGTTCCCCCAGCCTGCCTATAGTCCCCCAGTGGCTAGAAATGGCGATAGGTGTAAACCGAGCCCTGGGTATCCTGCTCTGCCTTTGAGAAAATGAAAGCTCAGATGGGCCGATCTGGAATCTTCTCCAGAGAGAGACATCATGGCTTTCAAACGAGCAAAGTGGCAGTTGGTCAAGGCCACACCCCCACCCTCCACCTTTCCCCCCCCTCCTCAATAGCTACAGACACAGAAATGGCACATACTAAGGAAAGCTCATTGTGGGACTGGCTCTAGTGGCTGTAATTCTGCACCAAGGCTGAATTTTGGGAAAGAGACTTCAGATACAGTATTAGGGGACCACTAAGGCCTATATAAAAGAGACTTCAGATACAGTATTAGGGGACCACTAAGGCCTATATAAAAGCATCCAAAGAGCAGCATGTCATGGGACCTTTAAAAAGAAAGTTTCTAAGTCAACGTCAGATTCATGGTGTTCTTAAACCACAGAATTGTTCGCAACTGTGTTTTTTATACAGTATATTCCATTGTTCTCGTAAATTCAAAGCACGTGCCAGTTGATTCTTATTAGCATAGGTAAACGCAATGCCAATCCACATAAACTGCATTAGACTGAAGGGCTGTGTGCAAACATATTGAAAAGAAGTGTTAAAAGAATTAAGTCAAGAATGCCAAACAAGCTGACATGTTTAGTAGTGCCTCACTCTCACCAACATATCTAATGGTCCTGGAAGATGTGTTCCCTACTCAGGGCACGATCTGAAACATCTTGCAGCAGCAGTAAATATGATTTTGTGCGAGAAGCCTTACGTAGGGCCTACAAATGCCTGATCACTGAATAGTTGTTAACTGGATTGCATGGTTCCCAATTAATAGCCTGACATCGTCATACTCAGATTCTAGTCAGAATATGAGTCTGATACTGCTCCATTGAGCGGTGATTATGGGGCGTGTTTCAACCGAACCAGGAAAGAAAATGCCTCTGCACTGAATTGGATAGACCTACAACCAATCAGAGCAAAGGAGTTGTCAACAGACCTCAACACCAATTCCGTCCTAACTTCCGACTTTTAGACTTTATTGTAGCTGGATAATTCATTTGTTTTGTGTAAATATAAATGTGGATAACATTAGTGATAGTGAGATGCTTGCTACAGTTGCATTTCTAGTGATGAATTGGCGAAAACACGTTTTATGTCTCTGATTCACGGCTTTGTTCTAAGGTGTCCGGTATACTCGCCGCAGCCGACCTGTCGCGCGCAAATGTGACGTCATGGGAGCGCCGTAACTGTTTATACTGCCGCGTGGTGGTCACAACACTAGTTGCAGTCTTCTCCTGAACAGAGGTGTCGCTAATGGGGAAAGGCTACCGACTTTGCTATTTCTATGGACTAGAAAGAAGAAGAAAAAGAACGGCAGAACTGGCAGCATCATTGACGTCGATGTTTCCATTTGATTCGATGACCTACTTCGTTGGATCAAGCCTTTCATTCGCCATAAAAGAACTCATCTTAACCCAGTAAGTTTACGAGAGAGACTTGCAGTCACTCTGAGAGCCCTGGCCTCCGGTTACCCTCAAAATTGTCCATGCTTCCTGTTTCGGCTTTGTCGTGCGCCGCTGATCTCCAAATCCTGGCACGCAAGCGAGATCTACGTCATTTCGATGACACATTGGCGCGCGACAGGTTGGCTGTGGTGAAAAAAGCCTTAACGCTGTCTTCAGTCACTCTCTATCTTGCGCGACCATATAACGTTACCGTGCTTTTGGGCGGTTGTTGAGGCTCCATCTAAACCTCGTACAGCTGTTTGTAACATAAAAGTAAAATGGATTATGGCTGACTTTACCAGCTGACTTCTCTATTGACTGTTTAAACAGGTGACTTACGTTCTAAAACCAGCCTCTGCGACTTGAACAGTTGAGTCGCAGCGGCACCATCAGCTAGTTTGAGTCAAGCTGAGACGGGCCGGTTGATTTTAAAATGAATGTGCTGTGGATATCTTCTATAACAGACGCGATGGCGCAATCTACACATCTCAATTCTCCAGCGGCAGACACCTTTGATGTAAACAAATTCAACCCAAGCGCTCTTTGGTGACATGGTTAATTACGTTACTGTCCATCATCGTATAAAGCCCGCCCTGACAATTTGATTGGTCCAAACGGCTCTGGTTCGAGCATAGTTGCTCCACAACGGATCAAGTCCAGATCGAACATCCTGACCTCAAATGTTGTGGGCGGGGCTAAGTTTGTGTGTGGGTGGGGTTGTTCAAGGCTTTATTCTAGCTGTAAAGATGGAAGCAAGCCAAAACCACAGTCAAGTACAAAGTCTTTTTGATGTTTAGTTTCTGAGGCGTTTTTTCAAAGTTTCAATCTTTCTGATCATATTTGGACTGGAGTATGGAACAATGAAAAGAAGTTATGGTCCCTCACAAATGTAAAATATGAACTGATCCACTGTATAAAGCAGAACAGACCACAGTCTGCTATGCAGTCAGGGCAGATCAACTTAATATCAGAGTGTCTGTTTTTACATGTATAATGCCTGTTCCTCAGTGAGCCGTATCCAATAACTACTGTACAAGGGGATGTTGATTTTTTTGTAAAACTAAACCAGTGTTTTTTCCGCATAACTCCAATAATGCTCTTATTTCACGCCCCTGGATTTGCTGTCTAACAATAAGCAAAACATCACTCATACTGTATGTGTGACAAAGTAAAATATAAAAAAACTTTATATTTTTATGATCATGGATTCTGCATAACAAGGTCCATGTTCTGCACAGTACTATTCAAACAAGAAATAAAAGTGGCTGACGGACTAGGGAGCCAAAGAACTGAAAACACATTCAAATTAACTGCAAATTATTTCTGTATATTCAGCACAAGCGCACATCCAAAATGGCACAGTACAGATCTGCACTGGTTTTCTTTTTTTTTTTCTCAATTCAGCATGTCCACCCCAAACGAATGTTGTTTCAACCATCACACCATCGTAGATGAAATACAGCTGTTATGATGATTACAGACAGCATGACAGACAGACATCAGATGAACCAACAGAACAAGACAAACAATTAGCAGCCGTTTCCCTCATGCATTTATTAGAGACCCACCATGGAAATCATTTCCCTTGCGGATTATTAGAACTATGAAGAGGAAAATAGAAGAAATCTACATCTACTCTTTCTAGTATACGGTCATTCAGCAAGGCTGCTAATCATTTCTTTGACGACGGCTGGAAAGAAATGCCACAGATAACGAAACCTACTGCAGACTGAAATGCAAAACACACTGCCACCACAGCATAGCAGACATGCCACGGTGCTGCACGTCCACAGGTCTACACGCTGCAGAAAATGGGTGGCTAAGGCGTATTGTACACTAGTTGCCTGTTCCTTTGTTACTAAACAGAAAGTCTGTGTGTTATTTATTTCCTCAGCATCCAGGGTCGATCTTCCCACCTGCATTATAGATTGCCAGGTGATGTCTTTTTATCACACATAATGGTGTGATGGAGAGCTCTGAGAGTTCTCCTCATCCATTAACACAGCCCCGTGGCCACAAAAGAAGACAATGTGCAGACGGAAGAGGAAGTCGAGGTACTTCAGCAGGTTTGTTCTGCGAAGAAAAAATAAATAAAAAATGCTGCTTCTCGTAGGACATCTACACTGGATAATGGTGTAAACTGTTACTGGGCGTCGTGTCCATGTGTGCCAGACATTGCGCCTCGCCACTGTGGGTGTGTGGGTTTACAAAGAAAAAACAGGCCTGTCGTGACGTGCGTCATATGGTGGAAGCGTGTTTTGCACTGGAAGCGATGCTTCGCCCAAAACCTATTTTTGAATATCAAAACACTCAGCCTTGAAGGTTTGACAGGTGGCACAGTGGCCGTAGTCTGCTTGAAACCATGTCAATCACAATGGATTCCAAGAGAAACCAGTTGGAAAAAACAACGCCCGTTTAACCTCTTCTTGTAGGATAGTCCACTTCTCCACTGGCCATCTTTATGATGGGTACGTTCCAAACACTCTTATTGCCATTTCTGTCTGTAGGGTGGGTTTGATACTCAAAAGGTTTTTAGGCGGAGCACTTTTACCCTCAATTTTCAAGTGATACTGACATTAAATGTTAGACAATTTACAGTAGTATGGAGATGACAGACAGACTGAGCTGGGCTTGAATCCAGGCAACCTCATGCTGTGATGTAGAGTTTGAAATGATCAGGCAACAGCGACACAGAAATGGTGTTTCTCTTCTATCATCTTATTAACCAAATTGTGGTCTGATCTCGTGGGATAAGCGCCACACACTTTCTATCACAAGATCAGTGAAGTTTTCAGGCTATACTGCATTTGGGAAGCATGCAGCAGTCGAATCAATTTCATGAACTCTGATGAGATCATTCCTTGGGGTTTTCAAGAAACAGCTGGGAGATTTTCAATAAAAATGGATTATTTGATATCACTGGGGGTTTTTGGTCAAATCTGGAGGCATACTTTGCAACCCTACTCCAGTACATTTCTGTGCCACGCGGATTTCATACCTGATAGATCCTGTTTAGATGTGCCTGTAAGAAGAAAATGTAGTGCATGTAATGGAGTGGCTCCAGAATTCCTCCATGAACTACAGCATATCTCTGAAGCATTTCCCCCTCATTACCACTCAACTGTAGCAAGACACCAAGACCTTGAAGAAGGAGGCAATGTGGGAAATAGATGTACAAGAATACCAATCAGGTATTCATTCTTTTGATGGTTTGCACATAGTATCAAGGATGTAATGGTTGGTAGAAAAAAGAAAAAGCTAGCTCAAAACAAATTCAAAAGATGGTGGCAGAATATCCACAGACAAACTAAATGTAACTTTTCAATCCCCAGCATGAGCAGAAGAATGATAATGGTGATTGAAAATTCTAAACAAACACTTGATCATTCAAGTGCTCATTCTAGCAAATACTGTCCAATAAGAAGCAGACAAAGTTCAATTAGTGCTTCAAATCGCATGCTTATTTTGGGATTGTTATAATTGGGTTTCTGATGCTGATTTTCTTGACATTTTGGGAAAAAAAAAAAAACCAAGTCAAATCTGAGTGTACTCCACATTACGGGCTGAGTATTACTGAGCTAATTACATGAGATCCTCTGGGCCATCTAGAAGGAGCCGCTAATTCAGGGGAAATAATCAGCAGTAAGTACACCTTGTTGAGGAAACTGTAGAAGCCACCCCCCAACCTGTGCATGATCAATATACCTCTTGAATTTAGATTTAGGGTAAAGGTATTCAATTCCTCTCCTTGAGACACCGGCGTCCTGCAGGTTTGTGTTCCTCCCTGGTGGTTACTAGTCCGTGTGCCCCAATTCCACATCACGTGCTAATGCATTATAAAATATGCTATAAGAAAGTTAAGTGTATGTTTTAATTTTGTACATACACAAACTCATGATTATTCAGATTAATTGTTGTCAGCCGAACTGCAACTTCAGAAATATATAACCAATTTCAAATATGGAAGTATCACAAATTGCAAAGTAAAATAACTCAATTACTTCCTGTGCTGTCACCAGTGACAATACACCCCTATCATGTCATTTTTATTTCATATTTTTAACATTGAACAAGTGGTTTTATTAATTTCCTCAGTGTGTACTGGTTACTTAAAAACTTAGAGGTTAAAACTAATGTATAGTATGCAACTGGGACACATATAATATCAGTCTACTTTGCACCAGCTGTGGTTCATTAACGTCGGGAGGAAGAATTGCTTGCAGGACATCGGCCCTCAAGGGGCAGAACCGAGTACCTAAGATTTCAGATGTTGAGCTTTCTCCTGTCATCCACACTGCCTTCATTATTTTACCTGCTCTCCTTCGGTGAAGACGCGCTCACCAGAACTCCAGCTGATGGTGGGAGTCGGATCTCCTAATGCCTCGCAAGTCAGAGTGACCTGATCCTCCATCTCTGAAGTGCTCTGGTTTTCGATGTATGTGATCTTAGGTTTGACTGTAAACACAAACACAAAGTCGTCTCAACGGCACTAGCATAACAAGACAAGCAAGGTGGTGTGGCAGCACAAGTATAATCAGTAAAAGAGCACCTCTGTGGATGTGCGATGGAGTTCAAAGCGAGGAAGAGGAGCAGCAGCTTGACAGGTGGCAGCAAAACTGTATTTGAGCTTTTTCAGTACCAGCAGCGGCATGATAACCATGTTTGGATCCATACTTAATTCATGTAATCATTTATTTAGGCTATCTCAAAAGGAGCCGGTCTTCTTTTTTGTTCACATTTGAGAGAACTGTCGGGTTACAGTACACCTGAGCTAACCTGAAAGCACAGCAGGGTGCCACAACTGTCACCTGAGCAGAGCAAAGCAAACTGTGTTAAAGTGCTACTTCTAAAGCGTGAGGTTGAGCATTACTCACGCATTTATATTTTTCACTCCACTCCACGGAGGATAAATGCATGGGTTAAGCAATACATTTGTACATTTTAGGCGTGATTCAATTGAGCACATAGTGTATAACTTACGATTTCTAGCACAAGAAAACAATTCAAACCCTTTAATTAAAATGCTTTAATCTCAACAGATAATTATTAAATGAACAAAAGGGACAGTGGTGTTGCCATTTTGTTATTTCGAAATAAAACGAAAAACATTTAAACAAGCAACAATATGTATTCACAGCCAGGAATTAGTATCAGAGCTGATTACGGTTCATTTAACCCTTGTGTTGTCTTCCCGTCGACCATGCGACTTTTTGTTTTTCTGGGTCAAAATTAAAACTTTTTTTTTTTCATGTTTTGGTCATCTTTTTCGACACTTTTTTTGTTGCTTTCCCCCCGATGTTTTTGTCACTTATTCCAACGTTTTTGTCCCTTTTTTCTGCGCCTTTTCACATTTTTTTCGTCCCACATTTTTGAATCTTTTTCTGACACTTTTTTTCCAACGTTCTTTTACAAATTTCTTTTCGCCAACTGCTATAAAATTGAACACCCAAATTCAATGAAAGTAGTGAACTCATCATTCATTTTATTTGTGAAGAGCGTTGTAGGGAACCATCCACGTTACCTTTTTATGAAAGTTTGGTTGAAAGAAAACCTAAATGGGTCAAATTTAACTGGAGGGTTAATGGATGGTATCAGCTGTGTTTGTGTAACCCAGTTTCTGATACTTTGTTTATCATTAAAACGCTGGAACCGTTTCCTGGGACACAGAATTATGATGGATAGGACCTGCTTTGAGTATTTTGCAGGTGCACGACTCCTCTTAAAAGCTTCTGCTGCTGTCTAACAACAGAATTCAAACTTGAAAGAAAGAAATCCTGCCTAAACCCTGGTGCCGCTGCAGCTCCACGCTGACACTCAGACACACTTTTCGAGGTCGAACAGTTTGCTTTCCTAATTTCAATATAGCCCTGTTTAAAATCTATTTGCTGAATCGGATTCTGACTTTGAGGTATTGGTTATGTCACATGAGAGATGTCTCTGTTCAGTTTTTTGTCTGTGCTCTTCGTGCTGGTTTGAATTGGGTGAGGTACACATACTGTACTTCCCTGCACTAATCAGAATTCAGAAATTTGAATCTAAATCAAAGGAAGTTGGAAGGGCATCCAACGCAATCCTGATGAAGCTTGGAGTGTTGGAAGGGATTTTAATATTCACGGGTGCTCCTCAGTTATTTAACTCATCGTTCCAGGCGACATTTTAACCATCAGGAAATTACAGGAAATGGGCTGTAATAGACATGGACAATTAGCAGGACAAAGCCAAAAGAGAAAGCCAAAAACCTCACCAGGGACGGCACGGGGGAGGAGTGGGGAGACGCCAAGGGAGACGCGGGGTAATGATACTGCACAAGGCCAATTTCAGTTGAAAGTACTCCTTTTTTAGGCTCATAACTCGGCAAATCTTAACACGCATGAAACGCGTTTTAATATTGTTCAGTGTGACTTACACTTCCCAAAGATATTATCTGCAATATCTATTGTGAAGCATTGTTAAATCCGCTTAGAAATCATAGAAAAGACACTATAAGAAAAATAATAAAACGTTTACATTTTCTTCAGTAAAATCAAAGCAATCCAGTAATAGTTGTCAGTACATCCAATGCAAACAAGAACTGCTAACAGCTAATTCTGCATACTTTTAATAGGCATAAAAAGTAAAACATGAGAAGAAAAAAAAAGTAAAGAAATACCATATAGGCTTAAGAGAACAATAATATAAAAACAATCTCCTGATGACTTATATTTTCTTCTGTCATCATATTGGGTCCCAAATAGGCCTATACTGTATGTTGGTGTTAGAACGTTTCCATCAGATTAGCATTAGATTTACTCAATTTTTCACACAAAAAACACATCTCACACTGATCTGCTCTTGATGCAGAATTTAGTTTTTTTATAATACAAGGACGTAGCTCCGGACAGGATTTAAATCACAGGATAAAATAACAGTAAGCAATTGTGGCTGTAAATATTACTGAGGTTTAGGTGAAAATTACCCACGTACACAATGGAAACACCTCAGCAGTTTTGGGCCCCGTGCCTGTCTTTTTAGTGCGGTAACAGAACTTGGTGACACAATCTCCATCATGCACCTTCTTGACTGTTGTACAGCCCAAAAACTGTCATGTGCCATATTAAATACAGATTGTGTAATATTTCTCCTCATTAATGAGAGGCGGGAGTGTCAGGACTGTTCCAGGCAATGGCTGTTAATGACATGATTTTCAAACAGCTGGCGGTCACACACAGAGGTACACAGCCAATATATTATTCATGACATTACACCAAGGTCTGCATTTTTAAAAACTTGAAAAATTGAAATTTGCGCAAACCCAACCCAATTCAAGCCTGAGGGAACTTATAGAATTTAGGCTTCAAGAATTTAGGAAACAAATCCAGTCAGAATAGGGGTAAAGGATGCTTTGTTCCAAGCATTTCCTTTAACCGCTGCTTATTTAGTTAGAATTATTGAATATTATAGAGAAATAGTTCAGATTTAAAACCACATTTTCAGGGGCTTTCAGGCCAAGTGTGCCCCATGTAGCTGTAACATGCAAGAAAATATAAATATCTGATCAGACTTGGTATTGACAGGTACTTAATTCAAGAACTCCAATCAGGATCAGGGGGAAAAAACAAACAAACACATTTCTTCAGAAGTGGAAGGACATGCCTGATTGCATCTTTTCCCACATTGATGTAAAGAGATCAGAGCCTTGTGAATGTGAGAATCGTTTTCAGATAATGAGGTAAATATTGCTAAAATGGTTAGAGTAATTTTATGGTAATTGTTTACCTGTTGAGCTCAACTGAACCAGGCCTGGGCCACCTCTGTTGTTTAGGGAAAATGAACTGAACAAGATAACTCATTGTAAATTGAATTGACGCAACTAGATGATGTCCTGATATTGTGGTTGAGATTGAGATGATGGTCGTTATGTGACAAATTAAAGACAACAACCCAGTGGGCAAAAAGAGGAGAAAAAAGAAAAAAGACTTCAAAGAGTTCTGCTGAGCTCATCCCACTTGGCCAGTTCTCCGGATCCTTAAGCTTCATCCTTACATGAAACAACCACAACCCACACTGAAACAACACCTCATCTTGTATCCCTTAGAAAACACACAACCATACTATTGTTCTTCCCCCACCCACATGCTCTTATACCTCATTCCCACACACACTAAGTACATTTTATACTGTCACTTGAGTTCATGTATGTATAGAAAACGTTCTGCCTTACCAAACACTCTCAGACTGAGTTCCTGCTCACTTTCCCCAGCCTTGTTTTTGGCAATGCACGTGTACTCTCCCTCATCCAGCTTGGCAACATCCATTAATGTCATTTCGGAGCCATCATCATTAAAGCTGTACTTCTCTCCTGCCTCGAGAACCACTCCATTCCTGTGGAAAACATGGGTTATACACATCCATCCACTTTGATATTAAAACATCACTTTTAAAGCGCACCATTTTACAAAAGATTTGACATTTTAAGAAGTTTTCCTAATCATTGACCCTTAGGTTTTATACTCAGACTAATATAATAATCGGTAGTTCCTAGATCCTTGAAAGAGAAAAAGATGAAACGTGAAGTAGAAGTGACACTTCTGCAAGCTTTTTGCCATCATCAAGTATTTTCAATTTGTCCTAATAAACTGTGTGTCACCACTGCCAGCCATGTAAATGAGATAATGATCTCTGGCTTCCAACTGTCTGGGATCACTTGCTTTGGGTTTCAATAAGTTGCAATAGAAAAAATGCCAAAGGCAACAAAATACTAACAACCAGCAGGAGCTCCTGTGCTGTTTGCACTCTGTTTTGCCCTCCCAATCTAAGTTGTCTACACAGCTAACTGCTGTCTTGAAAACGAGATGAGCAGGAACCGTTTAACAAAGCAGGAAGCTATCAATGGCTGTATTCAGACACACAGGAGAATGTGGCTATTGATGACACTCCAGTCTTCAGGTTTCACTGTTTACATGCACCTTTTATACCCTGTTATTAAGTATCCCATTGCAATGAATAAACCAGTATACCCCCAATATCTTAGAGTGTCTTCTTGATGTGGGTGTGTTACTGTACAGATATTTAATGGACAGTGTTTACATTTGACTATTGCAAGTGTAGCCTATGTATTCTGGTTCTGTAAAAATATTTTCTTTACATCATGATGTAATATTTATATATTATTGTATTACATACAAAACACTGTTGGCTATTAAGGCTACGAGTTACGTAAGATTAAGATTAAGATATATATGTATATATATAAATAAAACCCTTTAGAAACTTCTGTAAATACCACCAATGGGGAAATCTAAACATGTAGGAAAAAACATTTCCACATTTTTACAATGATATAAGCTCTTACGCCCACATAGTTTATTATTTTTAATTAGTCCTTTCTATTCAGTCCGTTGGCGCCAGCTTTTAATGATACTGATGTTATGTGTCAGCAACTATTTGTGCAGTTTTACAATAACTGGAGCCACTACCGTCAAAAACTTAAACTTGTACAGGCTTTAAGTTACGTCCAAGACTGACAATAAATGAGGATCCCTACTAATTTTGTATGTCCAAATTGTCACAAATGATAAAACAAAAAACAAAAAACAGAAAAGACTAAGTTGCTTGCATGCAGCAGCAACCGCTTTATTATTAGATTAAGACAGGCATTTTTAGTGTTTTTTCTTCGGCCAAACTAATTGTACAGATAAACACATAGAGTACATTGTTGAAATTATTATAGCAATGTGCTGGCATTTAACAAGTGCTGCTGCAGAGCATTAGTCTCTCTAGTTGCTAGCAGAGTTTTTACCTTGTCCATGTCACCATGGGTTCAGGATAGCCATCAACAGCACAAGTCAACATGGCAGCCTGGCCGACATCTGCTGTGGCATTCACCTCGGACTGCCATACCCTGATGGTCGGGAGCACTGAGAGAGACAGACAGACAGACAGACAGACAGATAGACAGACAGACAGACAGACCGACAGAGAGAGAGAGAGAGAAAAAGAAATAATGAAAAAGATAGAAAGAAAAAGAAATTGGTAGATACATACACAGGCAGACAGTCACATAGCATGGGTGGGGAAAACAGAGACAGAAGCTGTGACAAATTCAGAGCACTTATTTTGGGCACACTCATTTGCTAGTCTCAGAAGTTGCAGGAAAAAAAAAGACTTCATTAGCATGGAACATCTTTGATACACGGTTGCTCTGGGCAACGGTTTTCCACATTGATGCTGAGCCTGGTAGCCTCTATATATATACAGCTTATTTAAGCATCATGGGACACCTGCCACACAAATACACGCGCACAGGAACAAAGGAAAGGAAGGGAAGGATGGGAGGAAACAGTGTGAGGGCTGCTAACCGTTCACAACGACCTTGATGACCCGCAGATCAATCTCGCCGCGGGCCATGAGGCGACCCTCGCAGGTATAGGAGCCCTCGTCGGTCTTCTTTATGCCACGGATCTGAAGGTGATTGTTGCTCAGTACCTTAAAGCGAACTGAAATGAAACAAAGCAAAAAAATCATTGTCAGGTGTGTTTTATGGTTTGGAAAGTTTACATTAGGCACAAGTCAGTATTTGATGATTAACAGCTGCTGTTGTGCTACCAAGAGGGTTCAATCGTAAATGTAATGAAACTCCAGCGCCGCATCGCCACACTAATTCCTAGTCAAATGCGTATCAGTCTAAAAGCTTGCAATTTCCAAGGGACGTTTTCAAAAAGGCACAGACCATAATGCCTGGACGTACAATTACTTAGAGCAGGGGTGTCTAACTCAACTTCATTAAGGGCCACACTGAAAAATGAGAATAACAATAAGGGCCAGACATATAGTTAACTGACATGCTTTTATTTAACCGAAAAAGTCAATTATCTTTGGCTGTTTGATTGCATTTCTCATATAGCTTTCTCACGTACAGTTTGGTCGACATAAAGCCCTAAAAAAAGTAAGCAAAAAAAGTTTCTTAGCTATCATAGAATTTAGCAAAACATGAAAAACAAAGATTACATTTTTAAAAGCAGGCTACCACACAGCTGAACCTGTTTCACAGCCTGAATATGTAAACTCTCTGGTTGTGGGGGAATGTCTGAGGCTCAAAGTCAGCAAATCTTCCAAAATCTTAAGTGTCACATAACTACAGTGTAACTGACTTTTTTGGTGTTGTGCACAGCTAGGCGGGCCAATATTAGTTGTGAATATGGTTGGGCATCGAGAACCGATTCCTACTTGGAATCGTTTCAAAAATGTACGATTCCATCGGAATCGTTTCTTTATTGGAATCGTTTGGAATCGTTTGGGAGGATTTGGTTTCGAATCTGATCATGGGTTCCAAATTTAACATGCGCAAGTTTTGGTTTCCGTAGCGGCCAGGCGCTTGTTGTGTTGCAGCTCTAGTGTGGCTTTATTTTACATTGAAAAAGCCCTGTATAACTGCAAACCACCATTGAATCAAAATAAAACTTTCCTGTTATTTGTGAAATAAGCATGTGACCCATGTCAACTCCACCCCTCAAAAAATCGGAATCGAGAATCGAAAAGAACCGGAATCTAAAGGAAGAATCAGGATTGGAATCAGAATCGTTAAAATCCAAACGATGCCCAACCCTAGTTGATATGTGATATGTGGGCCGGATCAAAATTTGCAAGGGGCCAAGTTTGGCCCCCAAGCCTTGAGTTTGACACACGTGACTTAGAGCAACGAAACAACGTAGAGCTGAGCGACACACGGAAGTCGGGGTGGTGCTTGGTCTGTTTTGAAGCAGGAAGAATTAGTTTTTTAAATTACAGCTCAACGGTACACTAAAATGGGGCCAGATGTATCTGCCAGGGCAGATGAAATATAAGCTCGGCAGATCCGTCTGGCTAATAAAACTCCACATATAGAGACAATTGTGGTCTGAATTGGTCAACCATGGCAACGATTCACTTTGATATATCTGGCTGATATACATAATAACATTTTAACACTGATGTTGATGATTTAGCCACTCGTATCTCTGCATTATTATTACACATTTGATGTTGAATTTATGCATTTTCATAATGCTCCATTAGTCTCAGAAATATGCAATATTTTTGTCTGTCTGGGACACTGCAACTTAAAAAAAACAACTTTATTTTGGACACAGACTTCATGTTATTTCCACTTTGTCACATTCATATCTGTGCCCAACACTCCTTCAACCAGCCCCAGGAAAGGAGAAATATGGCCCTCAAGAGCTCGCTCACTTCGAGATGAAATGTGAGCCGAACAAATTTAATCATGTAGTAATTCAAAATACTATCCCAACCCACACATGAGCTTGTCTTATTATTTTCCAGTGAGGCATACCAACAATACCAAAACATTATGATATTGCCCAGTGTCAGAGGAGAATAACAGAGAATCAGTTGTATTTTCAAATTCAAAACCAAATTAATTTTTCTTATCACGGCGCAGGATAAACCCTGGGGGAGAATGGCAACAATGGCAGGGCATGAACAATTTCAAGCCTCTGACGCTGGTACATCTGCATACCCATTACAGCTTGCTGCGCCTGTGGTTGTGGTTCTGGTTGTATTTTGAGCGTGTAGTCTTGCAGTATGTACTGTATGTGTATGTACAGTACTGTAGTAGTCCATGGCCATTACAGTCCCAATCATTTACTCACATTTTAAGTTTTAGGTTGGACTTTTGTTTTGAAATATGCTTCATGTTGTCATATGGGTTTATTAAATCCAAACTCAAATACACAAATGAAGTCACTGAGGTAAATCTTGTTTTGGCCATTTTACATTGTTAATATGTGTATGGTTACACACCCAACTGTATGAATACCAACTGATTTACAGAAAGCAACACAAGAACCAGAAAATATTTAGTAATGACCCATTTTGGATCATTTTGATTCTTTCTAATATGATGGACTTCAAAAGACATTTTATTATTATTATTATTATTATATTATTTTATTAACTAAATATCAAACAATATATAAAACTATTCATTAGTTTATGTAGGGCTGCAGCTCTCAATTATTTTAGTAATTAAGTATTCTACCAATCATTCCATCGATTAATCCAGTAATCAGATTAGAAATACTTTTGGTTGAATTTTCGGAAATTTTTTAATTACGTTTGAACTGATTCCAAACTCTGGACACTTTCTGTCGTTTTTCCAGCCTGTCTCTTCTCTTAGCACCTCGCTATTTACGCTCTTTCTTCATTTTGTAATCAGTCTTCATGGCATGTGTCGCCAGCAGCGTCAGCCCGGTGTGCGACAGTAATAATCCTCCGTGCGGAAACACCGTGAGCGATACAACATTGGTAACATTGATTAAACAAAGGATTTTTAGAAATCGAATTATTCGAGTTACTCGAGGAATCGTTTCAGCCCTAAGTTTATGTGTGTCAAGGAGTTAGATTTATAGAAAACACCAACAACTCAGGAATATTAAGAATGTGAGTTTAAACAGATGACAGGAGCTAAAAACCAAATCAAATGAAATAGAAACATGATGCCCATGCTGTTCAGAGAGCTCTTACCATCTTTTTCCAACTGTATTTTTGCTCCTTTATATTTCCAGAAGACAGTGGGAGGAGGCGAACTGATGACGTCACAAACAATGTTGGCACTGTCTCCTTCGGTAAACTCTTGGGGTGAGGGTGCGTTTGTAAAGGTGATTTTTTCTGGAATATGACAAACATACATCCTTTTTATTCATTGATTACTACTTATTTAAGTACAAAGAAACTCCATCTTCTTCACTTTATTTGACTGCTGCTTTTACAGGTAGACAAATTTGTTAAGCATATTTAAAACATAAAAAACAACAAAAACTATTCCACAGGCAACAGGATATTTTCAAAATAAAACTAGCATTTATTTAAAATTCCCTGCAATTTTCCTGTAGAAAAAGAAATGTCAAACTAGAGGAGTGCTTGGCAATTTTACCAAGCACCATATTTTCTACGTACAAAATATCAAATTCTGAACCATTTGACAACCAAACAACTTTTTCCCACCTTCTAACTTGCTTTATCGATAGTGCTTTGCAAGCTTATTATCACTCACAACAAGCTCCCCTGACCTTTGTTGTGGAAATTGTCTGTAAGCACTCAAAAACTGCATTACATCGGCAAACTGCTGTCATACCTTCCTTTACTATAGGTGGCAGAAGTTGGCATGTGTGAACGTGAATGTGAGTTTGTGAGTTGAGAACCAGCCAGTCCAATGAAGTGCTTCGCCTTCACATCTAAAATAGTTCAAATGTCCTTCTTAAAACCTGTTTTTCCAATTTTCGAAACATTTACTGAGCCAAGACAAATGCAAAATCTGCAATCTTATTTTGGGCTAGACTGTATGTATTGATGTTAATATGCAGTATCCACATGGGTGACCACTTCTAATAATAACCTAAAATACGAAATAAAAGAGAAGAAAAAGGATTTCATCTCTGAAAGACATTTGCTGATGCTTGGCATTCATGGAAAATAAAGCCATTACTCACAAGAACTGCACAACAGACAGGATCATTAAGCAGCCCTCTAATGGTCTTCCGACCGTTTATTGAACTGATGAAAAATCTATCCTCACTTGAAAAGAAAAAGAGTAATGTGTTGCCCTTGAGCAGTCAATAAAATACTATGAGTTCAATAAACAGGATTTCTTTCTTTTTCTGTGCTCATGCCACTCAATAATTTGGAGAGTGTATGGGGTGAGGGCAAATACTTACGGAAGATTTTCACTTTGACGGTTGACTCCGCTTGCTGGTCTCCATTGCTAGCGACACACTTGTATGTCCCTGCATTTTCAGTCCCAGCTTTATACAGTGTGAGGGTCGAAGATGAATCATCGTTACGGGTTACTGTTATGTCTGGTCTGTTCGGTTCTATCCTGTCCCCACTCGGTCCAAACCAGTCTATGTGCCTGGCAGCGGCATCGGCTGAGGGCGCAGTGAAGAGCAGCGTGTTAGAAAACAGTTATCCTGTGCCAACAGACTGAATATTGGAGGTTGGTTATGCTCCTGCGCCGACTGAAACCTGAGGTTTGTGCATTTTAGCTCCTTGTAAACAACCAAAATGTCAAAAGTCATAAGAAAAAACATCATCCAATAATAAACCAGTGTTTCCTCTATGTCAATTTGACCGTGGCGGTCCCCCACGGCAACATTTCTGCCCCCCACGGTATCAGAAATAGGGCTGCAATGTAAGAGTGCAAGTCAGAGAACGTTTGTATTTTAGGTGCATTATTTACATGTTGAAGTAGTGACACTGCATTAAGATAATGTAATTAATAGTGGGTTTATTGGTATTTTCTACAGAATGCTTAGCCTATATGTCAAGATCAAAGTTGGCCTATATAGTAACTCAAAAAATACAGTTCACTCACAACTGAAAATATGCCTCATTGTGTGTGTGAATAGAGGTGAATAAATATATTTGTGTTGCAGTGTGTTTCATGGAGTGGGGGTGTTTGCCTTTAACAGATGGTGAAGGCAACAGGAAACCCTAACCCATTTAAGGGTGTATCATGTAACAAAGGTCAATCATTGATTCATTTGATAACCAGGACATTTCAGCCATATGGATACATGTCCGCATCCCTAGACACCTAAATAATCACTACATGTTTTTACAAGATGGCTTTGTAAAGCAATGTGGTTTTACAATTAAATCCTGCTAGAGTATGAGTGCTTGGTAATGTGAAGTACTTAGTACTGAAGTAGTATTTGCACTATTGTATTATTAATGATACTATTATCTATGTCAAAAATACGTAAAAGTATCAATTTAGTTTTTTCCAATTACAATTTCATTGATACATGAACACATTATTATCATGGGAATATAAACACAAACCCAGACCTTTGTCTGTTGACATTTTCTATCTTTTCAACGTCTTCTCTTTAGGCCAAATCTTTAGAGAAAGAATGCAAAAATTGGAGGTAAAAAGTAAAAAGTGAGTTTGGTGAACTTACCTTCACACATGAAGAATTTGGACTCTCCAAGACTAATCTCACCGTGACTTGGTGTGATCTCCACTTCCAGTGAAACTGCAACAGAAACAACACATACAATACAAAATCAGAAACTTATCTAGCAACATCAGTGATGAAAATCTAGACATATTAATGAGTGCCATCTTAAAGCAGGCAGGAAATTAATTTTTCAACGTTTTATATTTGAACTTATATTTTCTTTGCTAGTTACTGGGAAGAGTATTGAGTTCATGTATGTTCCATCCTCACAGTCACAAGCAGATTTGAATGTGATTATTTAACACCAACTAAAGGTTGCTGTGATAGAAATTTTCACTACTACTACTACTACTACTACTACTGCTACTACTACTACTACTACTACTACTACTTGATTATTTTAACAGTTGGTACACATACTGAATGCAAAACTTTAAAAACACACAATCAATGATAACAGCAGTTCAAATTAAAATGAGAATCGAGGTGTGACTCTTATTTCCTGAAGCTGGCCAAAATCACGGCAGCTATTATTTTTCTTGCCTGTAAGTGGTGACACCCATATCTTTTCTAACATTTTTTACAGCGATAGAAAAGGCAGTAGGTACAGGAAATCTGTGGAAAGTAGAGCTGGGCAATATATCGATATTATATCGATATTGTGATATCAGACTAGATATCGTCTTAGATTTTGGATATCGTAATATCGTGATATGGCATAAGTGTTGTCTGGTTTTAAAGGCTGCATTAAAGTAAAGTGATGTACTTTTCTGAACTTACCAGACTGTAACTGTTCTATTATTTGCCTTTACCCACTTAGTCATTATATCCACATTACTGATGATTATTTATCAAAAATCTCATTGTGTAAATATTTTGTGAAAACACCAATAGTCAACACTACAATATTGTTGCGGTATCGATATCAATTTGGTCGATTTTGGTATTTGGTCAAAAATATCGTTTGATTTTCTCCATATCGCCCAGCCCTAGTGGAAAGCGACGTATATGCACATCAAGAAATTGATTATTCCAGTTTTGGCTCCGTAAGTCCTGTAACAAAAAAAAAAAAAGAAACAGACATTTCCTGCTCCTTTTTTTGGCCTGCAGTCTTCCTGTCCTTTCAAGAAGAATAACATCCAGCCAGCACTGCAATTATTCAGTTAACACTCAGCAGTTGGTAAGAACCAATGCTGTGCTGCCAATGTACCTTGAGAGAAATCACATTTAAGATGCTTCAAAATAATCTTTGAGATCATGCTGTCCGTCTAACAAGATAAATGCAGCATTTCTCTCAGTGAAAGCCTGCACTTAATCAAAGACCGGATGTTACTTGACACGGGCAGAAGTATGGCCTGAAACATTTCTGTGCTTAATTAGAACAAAGCTTCACTTGTTTGGTGCAGAATCTCCCTTGGGGGCAGTCAAGGGTTCCTGTGGTGTGACTAATGGGCCCAAAACACATAAAAATGAATATGCCAGAGTGACCACTGTTAGGTATAACTGGCAAGAACTCATCATTTTCCAGAGCCCAAGTTAACGAATATAAATTGCTTGTATTTTTTTTCAACTAATGGTTAGCCATCATATAAGCAAAAAACCCAGCAATCATTCACAATTGAGAAGCTGGAACCATTGACCTTTGGGGACTTTTGCCAAAAAATGACTTTAGCATTTAATTATTGATCATTTTTCTCTGGATTGCCTAATCTATAAATGTCTTAAGCCATCAACATTCCAGAACATCACACAAGATCGTAATTAGCGGTGATGAAAAGGCTAAACCTAAAACATATATTATTTATATTATTTTTTGGTCATGTCACTGTTAATGTCACTGACAAAGATCAATGACAACACACTGTGTAGGATAGGGTTCTTGCTACCTTCCAAATAGACTACATGGATGCACTGTGTGTGTCAGATGTTGTTGTATGTGAATGACATTTTTTATAAAAAGATTAAAATAAATTAAAAAAAATCCATGGGAACAATCAGAGGTATGCATCCAATACACACACCCTGAAACAAGTTTACAAAAATTGGAATGCACCAAATGTGTACAAGACTGTCCAAAGAGCGATATTAAGTGGGCGTGTGGAGCATGATCCCTCATCCCATCAGAGCAGCGGTGGAAGGTAACAAACGCCTATGAAAATTCCTGTAGTTGGTATTCTCTGCTGTCAGACTAGCCGCATCTTTAGTCAACTTAAAACAAAGCTCTATTATTGATAGCATGCATGGCAGTTATTCAGCTGTTTGAAGGTTTATATTCATGAGTTTAATTTTGACAGCAGGATTTGATGTTCAAAGTGAAGGAACATGAAAACCAGGCATCAAAAACCCCACTCATTTTATTTGAATAGGAACTGCTAACTAAAACAATGTTATGCTAATTTTATGGATAAGGATTTTATTTTAATTGGACTGAAGAAATAAGTAGGGTTGGTATTCATTTAGTCAAAACAGGAACCTCATTTGCAGAGGAGGCGTGATGATGATTATTCAAGTCGAGTCAAGTGAAGTTTCCTGTTAAGGCCATTATCACATTTAATGTCTGAAAGAGCTTTACATCAAAAAACACTTCCCAACCCAGCCTAAGCTATCAAAGCAGGTGGAGGGGGGGGACCTTAAAAACATCAACAGCTACCCACATTCAACAAATGGCTGAAAACCAGAATGTAAAGTGGTAACACAAACAGTTAGACCATGATTCTACAGTAATAGAGCAGCACGATTTCAAGAAAAAGTCATATTGCGATTTACAATACTGTGATTATGACTGCCATATAATGGTATCATGAGTTTACTTGATTATCAAGGAAAATGCAGAAAATAAGCTACTAAAATTTTGAAATGTGTCTTACACAACATACATGATTAGAGCGTAATTCAGAGGGCAGATTCAACGTAGATTCAACACAGAAGAACCATAAAGCAGCATTAGTGAGAGCGAGAACGGCAGGCGAGTGAGTGATGTCAGTGCCTGAGGGGTGAAGCGAGGAGAGCCACCGCCGGGGAGCGATGTCGGACGGTCAGTCTATACCGACGACGTTTCATTTACGGGATTGTTTCCGGTGCTGCCGGAGGTTCTGCCGGATATCCCTCATTTCCGCTTTCTTTGTGTTTGTTGCCATTCTAAACGCCGATCGATTCTGAGCAAGAACAGACAATAAAAAAAATTTTGAACAAAATTCTCATCACACACTCGACAGCCATTTCAATTCCACAGCTCGCCTCCCTACGTGTACATGTTCCACCAAAACAAGTTCCTTCCCGAGGCTATTTTGCAGAGACACCGTTGCTCCGTCCGGTGCTTAGTGCCGCCCAAGACGATTGTGATTGGTTTAAAGAAATGCCAATAATCCAGAGCACGTTTTTCTCCTGTCCAGGAACGCTGTGTGGACTAGCCAGACCCTCCTACACAGCGCTGTGGAGAAAGGTCTGGCAATGCGAGACTAGACTTAGCCTAGAGGCTGTGTGAGGGGAAAAAAGACAGCAAAGATGCGGTGGCATCATCTGTTGTTAAAGCGCCCATATTATGCTCATTTTCAGGTTCATAACTGTATTTTAAGGTTGTACCAGAATAGGTTTACGTGATTTAATTTTCAAAACACACCATATTTTTGTTGTACTGCACAGCTCTCTCACTGCTGAAGATCCTCTTTTCACCTGGTCTCTGTTTTAGCTACAGAGTGAGACCTCTTTTCTTCTTCTTACTATCTTTGATTGCACTCGCACATGCACAGTAGCTCAGATGTAGATCATGTCAGCTAGCTCCATAGACAGTAAAAGAAAGGCTGTTTCTCCAACTTCGGTCAGTTACAAGGCAGGATTAGCTGGGAGACTTCTTCTAAACGAGGGCGCACATGTAAGTAGTTCTTTTGTAGGTTATGGTGAACTTGTGTATTTTGTAGCACTGCTTTGTTATTGAGAACGAGGTAGCATGCTAGCGTTGGCATGCTAACGCTAGCATGCTAATGGTTGCGGTTAGCCAGCTCATTTTGGCTAGTGACATAAAACGATTTTGAACAGCTCACCCGGAGACTGAAGGCAGGACACATTCAGAAACCGTATCTCACTCAAAACAGCATGGATGGATTTTTGGAAGTTTGTATGCGTGTGGAAGCACCAGAGACACAAAATAACATCCTGAATCCCAGAAAAAGAGATTATTTCATAATATGGGCACTTTAAAATCGCACAATTTTTGCGGTTATGCAATCGCACAGAGTGACATCGCGATTGCGATTAGATTAATCGTGCAGCCCTATACAGTAGTAATACAACAGCTTCATTCAACATTAATGTGATAACTCAAGAGCCCCAATGAAGTAAAAGGGTTTAATGAAATAAGCTGCATTATTGTAGATTCACGAAACAGAACCAGTTTATATATTTCAGTTCCACGGGCCAGGTAGGTGGAGTGGCAATTATGAAGAAGGGTAAGAAATGGGGGCAGGTAATGAATGAGTGTCTAGTAGTGTTAAGCCTATAGACTCAGCCAAAAATGCAGCGGTTGCAGAATCGTGCAGAAATACACTAAATGCTTACCATAGCATTGTCTTTGAGGAGCAAATTAAATACAAAAATGATGTTAAATAGCATGTATTTTACACTCAGTTGCCAATTTATTAGGGAGGCTACAACTAACAAAAGCTAATGCAGTCTTAATACAGCAGCCCTGCAATAAATCTGACCTACCAACCCATTTGTATCAATGAAGGTAGACTAAATATTACAACCGCCTCTCACCATAATTCAACTGCACCTCAAACTACAGCCTCCAATGACCATAAAGGTGAATCAGCACTTTTATAAAACAGTTTTAACAAAACTAAACATCATGAAGTTCATGAAGGTAGAATTTACTGCAGGACTGTTGCATAAGTCCAAGCTGGGTGCACAGGTACTAACCTTGCAACTGAGTCTTTAGTATTTTCCCTACATAATTGGCTTAATAAGGGAGGAGCAGGTACTAGAAATTGATAACATTAGAGAAAATTAAGTGTTTAGACATCACAAATGTTCATCTGACTAGATCAGCTGTGTGCATTAAACTGGTCTCATGAAGTCAGAAAGCAACGCAGCAAGCCAGATTGTGAAACCTGTCAGTATACTTCACAGCACCGCGTTTCCAATATTAAAACCAACAATGCAAAACCGTTCTCATATCCTGCAAGCAAGCTGACATTCACAAAGCATGAAGGTCCCACAGGGAATTTCCATCAAACGATTCCCCACCCTCTTCACTGTCTCTCACTAGACGTTTTTCTCCTTATTCTGTAGAATATTATTTCACACCTGAACAGTCTCGGAGGTTTCTAAACTAAACTGCTCTGTAGCCCAAGCAATAATTTGTCCTCTCGGATCGAAGGCAGGGCCGTGGCTCTTCTTCGCAGATAGTTATGAAGATAATTGCTCTGCAAAAACCAACAGCTCACTTTTCATGTAAGCTACAAGCTACTGTAGCTCAAGCCCAGTTAACAGGGCAGAAACGCTTTCAAAGCAGGGGGCGGCCAAATTACAAGAAGCAACTGTGTGTCCCAGAAATTTTATCTGCATGTGTATCCCCAGTGATTAATCGATTTAAAATTTAAGTAGGGATGCGATTGAATGGAGATTTTTACATCATCAAAGTTAAAAGGAGCATTTCATCCAGATTAAAGAAGAGTACATTGTGAGTACAAGTGGACTATCATCTATACACTACGTTTGTTTTTTTTTAAAGAGAAATGCATTTTTTGCCTGTTCTCTTGTTGCCTAAAGATTGATGAGTCAATATCAAGGGCAGGGCTCATGTTACCAAAAATCTGCCAAGTGTGACTTAACACAGCACTGCTGCTGCCTGACATTTAGCAAGTCTGTCTCTGCGAGTGTGGCGTTATGTTTTTTTTTCCCCCACCCGCATTTGTGTACTGTACTCCTCCTTGAGCGACATCACAACATACCTGTAATTCAAGATGAAGAGAACTATTGATTGTTTTTCCGTCAAGAAAAATGCTGCAGTGCCTGTTACACCTGTCCCCGGTAAAACGCCTAATCCGGACCTAACATCTTCGGCAGAGAGGGCCTCACCTGACTCCGTGCCAGTCATGCCATGTCATAGGAATTTCAATGATTAATCATAAATCAGTTAATCACCGTTTATAATTAAACCGATCAAAAGTATATTAAACGATAATACAGGAGACAAGGGACGTAACTGTCAGAAAATGTGAAGATATGCTGTAGTATGCATTTGGGCCACTAGGTGGAGCCTCTTACCTTTTTACTGAGATTGAGTTACAGGTGTGTTTAGTGACTGCCCGAAAAGAGGGCCTGAAACAGCAAAGGTGTAACACTCTTGTCATCGGTGACATGAGATGCAGCGCTAAACCGTCTCGCTGTCGGTGCTTACGCATGGAGCAGACAAGTACCTAGTATCAGAATCGTTAAATATTGCCCTTTTGTCGACACGTCGTTGTGTTTGCTGCATTTATAAAGCGTGCGCCTCTTACTCTACGCTGGCTGCTATTTGATCGGATCATCAAAAACGTAATTGTTTATTAAAAGTTATTCAGACTTTTCACGTCTGAACACCGAAAGTGCTTTTTTTGTTGTTGCTATTTTCAGCCGAATAATTTCGGTTGCTGAACATTCTGTCAACATTCCGCCTTTCCCTAATCGAGAGCCTATAATACAATAAATGAAACCAGGATTGTCAAGATAGAATGCAAATGAGAATTTCAGAGATATGTACAAAAGACCAAGAGGAATGTTCCACCAACAAACTGACGTCAGGAGACTGACCACAAGCGTTAAAAGTCGAGGTGTGGCTCTACCTTGGAGTAGCTCTAGATTCCATTTCACACCAACAATTTCCTTCTCATGACTGCAGAGGAAAGGCATACTGACAAAAACCATGGAGGATAATTAGATTTAATAATCTCTGCCTTCGAGACATTGCCATTTATGGATGCACAAGATGGTTGAAACTCCAAACATCAGCTGCCAACAAATGGATGAAGAATGCCGGTATGTCCCACAATCTGAGCAGTCAAATTGAGCCTTAATTACACAATGGCACAATGTGTTCAACTTGACCGATAAGCAGATGATGATGGTCTCCCTAAATTTGACCACAATACCAAACAAATATTTCCTGGCACGTAAACAGGAAAGCACAAGACGAATTTGAATGCAAAACAGAAATTGTGGCTCTCACATAAGCCGTTCATTTGTGATGTAACGTTTACTATAACTGTGGGCAATGTCATGTTCGGATGCAGGCGGATTGTGAATATAGGAGACAGCTTGCATTGTCAATAATCCATGTCTCTGTACATCATCAACAAAACATAAGTGTTTGTAGTCTTAGAGCAATCTCATTAAATATATACCACCATGGAGTAAAAATACTACTGTATACTATGTATATACTATGTGTATAGTGGTGGCATATTCTCAGTGACAGAGTTATTTTCTCTACTACTTCTTAATGCAGGTCACAGCATGATGCAGCAAAATGCTAAATATTGGTGCCATTTATTTGAGTGTAACTGCAGTTTTGGACCAGAAATGACTGCATCCTTCACAATTCAAACTATTTCTATTTTAGGATCAGCATCTTCATGATTACTTCAGTACAGCCATGAGGCGTTGTATTAGGCCTACTTAATACCACTGCATTCACATGTGCCTGCACATGTATGGGTGCGTTTGTGTCTGTCTGTGTAGTGATGGTGGTGGAAAGGCGGGTTATTTCATGAATGAAAATGATGTACATTGATGTCCTTGGCCTGCAGTAATCAGTGGTTGCAGTTGGAGATCCTTAAATAGCTTATGTAGCCCAAACCCGTTCTATCTTAAATTTAAGTTCCCTACGGGGCTACACTGACTTTAACACGGTTATGTTGGAAGTGACTGATAAGATATGAAGAGCAAGGACACCATATAGATGAGAATTTATACAGAGCTTGGCCTCTTTCCTCGGGCCTCTGTAGTTATCTTAGACAACACCTCGGGTGCTATTGCGTGTTGTAGTAAGCCTCGACCCAAGCTGTGACTCGCTTCACTTGCCATGTGGGATTATGCTCATTATCTATTCTGCCAGCGTAAAACACGCCAGACACGCCACACACACACACATGCACACACACACGCGCACACACACACCCACACCCACACCCACACACCAAAGTGACAGTCACAGTTATAAACCTTAGCTTAACTATCTGTAATCTAAAATAAACAAAATAATCTGATCTGTCCTTCAAATAAACTGTAGGCCAGCCACCTAAGGCTGGAAAATCACTGAGTAACTCATGATACAACACTTCAAATATATTATATATACATTCCCACCCCCCACCGCCCCCATTGTAAGGACAGTATACTACAATGCAGGAATTACTGCTATTTGTGACACAGCACAAAAAATTAGCGATATATAAATATTATTATTATTTTCTTGACAGCAGTAAACAAACCTATATTTACTGCATTAAGGGACACACAAACACACACTTTATAAACATGAACAGGGTTTTCCCCTACCATTATAAGGCTTAGGCGCAGCACTAAAGCCGTTTTGGGTACCACCTAAGCCGAATGAGCAACTAAATGACTTCTTGGATCTAATGATTGTAGTTTTGTACCCCGTGGACTTCTTTAGCAAGTTTTGTCCTTAAGCTTAGTGAGTGTTATGTATTTATTATTTGCTCTTGCTTTTCCAACGTTTTAGACACAGATATTGTAATAATATGCCAATAAAATGCCAGTTAACACCCACTTAGACCAATTTATTGTATTGATTCATTATCGTTATTTTGAATAATATACATTACAATGCAATGTGTACCGTAACTTGTTCTTCAAAAAAAAAAAAGACAGGAACGTAATTCAGGTGTTTGGTACACATAACCCTTACACATTTTGCTTCCCCATTAACGATAAACAGATTTCTGTGAGAAAATAACTCGGAAGCATTTAATTTAGAACAAACACGGCACTGAGACCACAGTCTGAAAGGAACAATACATACCCAAAGTGGTTGTATTCAGAACAACTACTTTTCAGGAACAAGTGAGTGTTTGCTTGCCGCTCATGCCTCTCACCCACAGTTATACTCACTTCTACCAGTTGCTATGGAAACATGTTTTTTTTCTCTCTCTCTCTCTCTCTCTCTCTCTCTCTCTCTCTCTCTCTCTCTCTCTCTCTCTCTCTCTCTCTCTCTCTCTCTCTCTCTCTCTCTCTCTCTCTCTCTCTCTCTCTCTCTCTCTGATTGGCCGCAGCAGTGCAGTTGTTCAGCAGCACACAACTTCCACTGATCACTGTGATTGCCTTCGGTGGCTGGGCCACTGATGTTATGATGCTCCGACGTCTGCACCGGCTATCCACAAACTGTATACGTAAAAGACGCAACTGTGTTATTCGGTGAAACCCCGTGCTGTTTAAAGCTTTAGTGCGTAACTTTTTGATATTAATAAACGTCAGTTACATTCAAGCCACTCCCAAATGAATTGCTACAAAGCTAATTTAGACTATCAGCTGAAGACTATCAGAGAGAATGACCTCTTCTGAAGAGTCCATCATGTTTCCTCGTGTCCTCCTTGGCTACTAGCAACTTCGTGGAGGAGGGGTGGGGGTGCGTGCGCGTTCACGGAAGGCTTGTATCATGTGGACGCGCCGACAGTGTTGTTATCATTACTTAGAATTCCTCATGGGGGCGACAGAAACTACACACTATAGCTTTAAAGAGCAAGTTTTAACAATTCATTTGAGACTCAGCTGGTTCTTCCCGTATTATAGTCCCAAGCTGAGGCATCAATATCTGCCAGGCTTTAGACACTTAGGGCATTTCATTTGTGCATGACTTTTTAAACATGGTAAGACTGCAGAACAGATGGCCAGCAGCTCACAGTTGATCTCTGTGAATTAGGTTTAAAGGAAATGGTTATATGCCAACCCCAAATGAACTACTACTAGTGCAGAGAAACTGCCTGGTTCTTAATAATATTTCGAGGCTTCCACTCCAAATTACCCTTGTAAAACCTAAATCTAATCCCAAATCTTCTTTCCGTGGCATCTACAGCACTTAGTAAGGAGGCTTACAATGTAATTCATATGTACTTAAATCCTTTTTATTAGGTATGATTAATCATATCTGGAAATTAATTTATTCTGCAAATACAGTCAGCAGATAACAGGATTTGTTTCGTGGCAGGAGAATGTTACAAGGTAAAAAAACGAGGGCGTAAAATATCACTTGAAATACTGACGTAACGGTCATATTTATGGTTTACATAATAGGGCAGCACACATTAGAAAAAGAGGCCGAGGCAGCAGAGGCTGAGCTGCCACAGTGGAGATGATTCAGACTCCTATCTGTTGTTGAAGAGTGGCCGTTTGAAAGGTGTTTGGCTGTGATATTGAAGAATAATAAAGCATCTCATATTTTATGCCACATCACTTTTAGCACTTTGTCATAGCCAAAGGAACATTTTAGTGTTGTGTACTGTAGCTGGATGTGCGTCACTATGTAGCATCTAAAAGGCTATTTTTCAAAGTGCTCACTCCACATGAAACGCACTAGGGCTATATTACATCACTTCCAGCAAACTGAGCAAATGAGACCAATGAACTTCGAAAACAGAAGCGATCGCCAAGCCTATTGCGCAATTCTCCCAAAACTGTATCAGATACATCATCTCATAATTAAAAGTCCATTATTTTTTGTTTGGCATTTACAGTGGTAATGTTACATTGCTTACCTCATGTGCCATTATCGCATTTTTTTTTTTTTTATTTATTAAATGTATTCACAAGCTAAATTCAGATCAGGGAAGACACCTTTCCCGTGTATGCAGTTGCACAGGAATGCATCATTAACCCAGACTTGGCACTGCATTTCTCTGACTACTGACAAAAATAAATCATGAATACAAAAAACACACAACCAAATAGATTTCTCACAGCCCAAAAATGTTATGAGTCACTCCCATAAATTCTGCTCATGGGAAACACTGCTGTGGCACCATAACACCTTTTAAGTAACATCGTGATTTCAAAAGAAGACAAAATAGGAGTTAAAATGAACTCTCCCTAATGGGTAAATTCATCTCTGAGTTACAGTCCTCTTCCTCTCTTTGCTGAAGATGAGCTGTGACTCAATGAGCTACGGTGCACTCCATTTCAGCGGCCAACAGAATTCGCCCTCATTCAGGCAATTTAGTGTAAGTGCCCCTCAGCATCTGCCTCAGCTGTGCACCACACAACAAAAGCCCAGGGAGGCGGAGGGCTGAGCGTCTGTGGCCTATCATGCCATGCTGTGTACTCCTGTAATGAGTCAGTGTTTAGAAGGCTGAAAACCAGGACAGAAGAAAATGCAGACATTGTGCTGGCAGGGACACTTAAAATATAGTGGAGAGAGAAAGCTTCAGGAAAATCTCAGGAAAGAGATTAACTGTGGCTTATTAAATCATGTTGACAATTATGTGACTGCAAAGTACCACAATGCAGGATAAACATGTTTTGTCACCTATGAGAAACAGCCATTTGATGCTGTGAAATAATAGTTACGCCAAAAAAGCCACTTTGATTTTCGTCCAGATTAGGGCTCCGGCAGAGCTGTACAACCTGTGCGAGGACTAAGAGAGTTCAGTCTGTCACTATGTCTAAAAAGACACGCATAATCACTGAGGTAGAACAATTCTTGGAGGCTGAATTCTGGGAACGGTGGACAAAAATAATAAAACATTTCAGCTTGAATCCTGTGTGGCGACTACATACAAGAATAGGGAGTCTGTGTGGCATTAACAATGACTCTGCGAACACAATGAATCACCACAGAATGTCACAAAATAACACCATTTCTTCCAGATAAATCTTAACAGTGGTTCTCCAGTGCCTTCCCTGTTAGTGTGAGTCGTGACACACTCCCATGAAAAAAGCCCACAAAAGCAACCGCCTTCCTGCTACTTGTGAGAAAGCTTTTAAGGTTTAGCAGAATATAATGCACTAATGCTGTGCTACCTGGGCAGAAAGTTTCATGCATCCCTAATAATTCCTGTAAACGACAAAAGAGGCAAGAAAGGGGGACAGGGAGGGCAGGAGGGCAAAAGGGAGGGAGCCACAATGACCACTCAGCCACAAGCTGCCTGGGACTACACAGAGCCCCGAAGCCTGGCACATGCACACAGCGCTCTCTGTGTGTCCATTCAGAAGGCAGACAAGCTGGGACGAGCCGGATAAGCCTGCCTGTGACTCCACCAGGAAGAGGATCAATAAGAGGGAATGCACCATTTCAGATACAGCCAGACCGAGCCAGGGGCAGGGCAGAGAGGCAGAGCCGCACTTGAGTACTCACTATGGTGTGTAGGATGACACACGGTGTGTGCAGCCACTTCTTGAGGCGTCTATGAGTGGAGGAAGACGACGCAGACCCATTAGAGATTACGGCGGACCGCACAGTAATTGGATTAAAGCGCTAATGAAAATAAAAACTGGCATGAGCGTGTCTCCGCCAAGGTTACAGAGCTGAGAAAGATAATTGTGTGAGCACAGGGTGATAGCAGGTGGAGAAACCAGAAGCCCAAACCTATAAGTATGGACCAGAGAAATGTTGAACAATGTTCACCACGGCCATCTACTCTCCCTCATTTGCTGGCATGGGAACAGTTGGCTGCAGCTGAGCATTTGGACATCACCCACCAGCAGTCAATCACATACAGAAGTCCCGCCTCCCATACTAACGGAGTCTGATATTAACCCCTGCCAAGTATCAAATGCCAGAAAAAAAAACGAGCCTTTGCCAGTAAATAAACAAGGGTCACCCACCACAGTAGCCAAGATGATAATGCCTCAGCTGGTCCTTTCCTGTCCTCATATAGTGTCCCTGCAGACTACTCTACACTTCCGCCAACCATAAGCCAATCAAATCAATGCAAAAACAGTGGCTGTGCATCAAACAGGCTTCTGATTAGCTGCCTCTACAAAAAGCTGCTAAACTGTTATTTCCCATTTGACTGAATGGTTTACCAGCCAAATAACCAGATAAACAAATACAACACAGCCAGCATGATAAAAACGGAAAGAAAAGACCAAGAAAAAAATAGTAGAGATGCCGATAGATAGACCGGTCAGTGACCGGAATTGGCCGGTTTTCACGTGCTCGGCCATGACCGGCGACCGGCAGGTCAGTCTGACATATGCCGATTTCATGCCGGTCAGCGCTACAATTAACTGACAACATAAGTTATACGAGTTACAGTTCTCGAGGACAGTTCTCGTCTCTTTTTCCTTTCTCTCAACTTTTCCGTCGTGTGTGGCGCGTACTCGCTCGCGGTGTGAAGCGCGTGTCCGCGCTATTCTCGCACATGTAGGGAACCTCGTGAATTAACCTGCAACATGTCAGCTGTTTCTTCTTCAGCGTGTGTGAAAAAGATAAGTTTGCAATATGCAACAGGTGTTGCAGGTGCAAGGAAAAAGTAGGGCGTGGAGGGACGAATGTTCTATTAAAGAAAAGATAGAAAATAAATATTTGTGTGTGTGAAAAATGAAATCGGAATAGGCTAAAATCGGTATCGGCTGGCCTAACTTAAAAGAAAATCGGAATCGGCCTAGAGAGCGCTCATGAAACAACAGCAATACTGTTACCTGCAGTCTGACAAGTACTGTAGAAAGAGACTTCCTTCGCATTACCCACAAAACTCTCCAAACGTGAGATTTAACTAATGGTGGTAGGGGTGCACAATGTGTTGTTTTTTTTTAAATCGTCATCCCAATATTAACTGGCACAATAAACGTATCGCGAAAGGCTGCAAAATATTGCAAAAGACACTGAGTGATTTTTTTTTTTAGTGTTGCCTTTTATATTCAATTCAATGTTCAATTTGTTCAATAAATGGAAGTTGGCGATTTGTTTTAAATTAAACAAGCAATGTGTGCAGCAGAAATGAGCACACTTTCATATCAGTTTATCACCAGTAATATTGCTATTGCGATATTCGACAACGTTATCGCATATCGCATATTTTCCTCATATCGTGCAGCCCTAAATGGTGGTGAACATTTAAACTTTCCTTGGTGCTCATTAGTATTGATGTCAATTTGTATTTTAATCAACTGGAATGTCAAAACACCAAACAACACCAAAAATAATAACTTAATGTTAATTGTGTACAAGTGGCCAGCTTCCTGCAAAAGAAAATACCTACAAGCCTACTGATCTGATGAAGACTGTGGTGTGTTTTTGCTCCATATTGTTTCCTCCTCCAGAATATGCGTAGGATCTCTTGTTATTTAACTAACAAGACGACTGCCATTGAAGTGTAATTCATCTTTCTGATGTGTACGTGCAGTGCATCTCCCTAATGGGAAATTGGCCCTCTGCTAACCATATCAGGAAAAGAAAAAAATAACCTTTGATCGTGACACAAGAGTCATCTGTGCTCCACTAAGAAGCTCATTTGTTTCATCCTATTTAAAATTAGTTATACTTATAAGTCCCCGTGGGGAAATTTGTCCTCTGAATGTGACCCATCTTAACTATTTAGGTAGAACGACAAAGCGGTGCTTGGGGACAAACTGCAGTTCTGAGGCCATGATCGTCATCTGGTCACGGGCAACAGTATCCTAATAGAACTAATGTGCATGTCTTTGGGGTTGGAAACCAGAGAAAATCCATGCAAACAGGAAGAACATAAAACCTCTACACTGTTTACTGGGAGGCAACGGTGCTAACCACATCCAGGTAAAGCTGTAAGAGAATGAAGTTGATTGAATGAGGAGCTTGAAATGTGACTGATGATACAAAATGTCATCAGATTTAAAAATTCTATGACTAGCATAGCTACATTCATCCCTTTGGCACCACATTGCTTTAAATATTCATGCTCAGGGTCATGTTCCAAATTCTCATCTCTTTACACTAGAAACTTTCAATAAAGAATGTCAGATGTCTTTAATGGTCGGCAAATGCTTTTCTTGCCCTGCTGACAATGCTGGGTGCTCCGGTAGCCTTGTAAGTGTTACTCAGGGCCCTCCCTCATTAATCCATGCCACATCTAATTGTGCTAAGCCGTAACAGTGGGCCATGTGCGTTCTTGACGCCATGCTTTTCCAACATCTTTCCAGTTGCTGACTAATTAGAGATGTTGCTGACGAGCTAGATGAGAATGGGTAACACCAGTCAAGCTTTTAAGACAAAGCCGTGCTGGTCCAGTCGTGACCTATGGAGCCTATCAATAACATTTATTCATAACACATTTAAACGTCCTATGTGCTGTACATTGGGACTTGAGGAGGATTAGGCCGAAGGGCAGTCAAGATAGGTAATGGTCAGATAACCTTAAGAAGTTATGCTGTTGTGTTATCTTTCAGTCAGCCAAGTCTGTAACACAAATGTTGTGATTCAATCGTTTTGCACTTTTGGCGAGACAACAAATGTATACTCTGGGTAGACAAGCAATGACTCATGAACACCCTGTTACTACACCTGCTAAGCAAATCTGTTCATGTTGACTGTTAGCATGTAATATCAGGCGTTCCTTTCCCTACAAATCCAATGCATATTCAAGAAATATATAGCATTGAGATTCAGTGCAATTGATCATACCACATTTCCGCTTGAAAGAACAAAAGCAAAAGGACTTGTTTTTGGTTTCATTAAAAGCACTAATTGGGAAGCTGGATCCTGTATTCCCCCTCTCCTGATACAGCTATCAGTACAAAAGAGCAAGGAAAGCCCAAGGTTGTGTTTTGCATTCTCTGAGACAGACTGGCTAGGCGTGGTCTGTCTTCATAACGGCTCCATTGAGGGCGACAGATGGCACAGAGGCACCTTATGACACAACATGAGCTTCCACACACGTACACACACACACACACACACACACACACACACACACACACACGCACACACACACACACACCTTGTTGGCCAATCAGTGGCTGGACTGTAAAAATAGACACTGGGACGGGGCTAACCTCCAGAGAGTTGACTACTCTATTCCTCAGGGCTAGAATCTCCGGAGACATCTTCAGAGAGGGAAGACTATCGCCATTAATCCAGGCACTTAAAAACAGGGTTGTGATGAATTAGAGTGAGGTAATGCCTTTTTCCAGATTTTATGCCTGCTCGTTATACATGTAATAGGACTCTCAATACGTGACAGTTTCAGCTAAGTGGCCTGGGCTAATTCCATTACCAGTGGACATACATGGATTTGAGGGTCTTATCTTCATTGGCTTCCAGGTGTTATACTTTGACAGCAGAAAATAAAACATGTACCTTACTTCATATGAAGTAAGGTACATGTTCTGATGCTATGCATATCCATTTGCACAAAACCATTGCACGTGCCATTATTTGTCATTGATGGTCATTGTTGGACCTCATTTGTTTGACCTTCAGATAATAACAACCAGTCAAGACAGCTGATTACTACAGCTCCAACTCCCTTTAAATTCATTCAATGCCGTCTGAGGTAGAGCCAATGCCAAGGCAGTATACACTGCACGTTTGAACTGCAGCTCATAGGGTGTTCTGTTACAAATCCTGTGAGCTGCACTACTGGAATACGTTTGTCAAGAGCAGAAAAACCTGGAAAATGTAGTAGTAAGAAAGGACTAAGTCATCTGAGAAAGTGGATTTAAAGCTGGGGTAGGCAGTTTATTTTTGGTGTTGTTGGGCAAAAATGAATTATAATTGTTTAGCATATTGGAATTCAAGAGGTCTGAGAGAAAACTAGACTTCTGCATCTCCTACTTGCTCAGGCCTTCGAAAATCTAGCCCCTGTCGAAAGACTTTGACACAAGCCATTTTAGAGAGAGAGAGAGAGAGAGAGAGCATTCCTATTGGCTGTCCTGCAAATGCAGATGCATGTGCACATGTCCCTTCAGCAATTCAAGGCTTACCTATTTATTAGATTAGATACTTAATTGTCATCCATATATCTACAGTACATAGAGGAACAATACTGTATACAAATGTAGTCCAGATTATTGTCCAGGGAGCAGACATTTTCTGTGAGAGCCAGTCTGCTGGGGTTAGTCTTTAGTCCAGCTCAAACATCGGCTCGTCTGTCGTGTTAGTGCTGCCTCTCACACGGCCTCTGTCTCCTCGTTCAGACGGCAGCAGCCTGCTACAAGCGCAGGCCGACGCTGCGGCATCACCTACTGCTGCCTTCCTGACGGGGAGACGTGGGAGGAAACGGAAACGCGGTAGACGAGCCAGTAGTTTAGCCCTATACTCACAGCTGCGTCTAATTTAAGTGTATTTGTTATGAAGCTAACTACAGCCTTTAATCACAGTATGTGACCCTCTCAGATAGGGCTGGGCAATATATCAATACTATAATCCATATTGATATACAAGACTAGTAATCGTCTTAGATTTAGATATTGTAACATGGCATAAGTGTTGTTTTTTCCTGGTGGTGTACTTTTCTGACTGTTCTAGTCGTTTTATTATTTGTCTTTACCAGGTGTCAATTCCAGGTCCAGAAAGTAAAAGTCCTGCCATGTGTTTATTCCACCAATGAACTCAGCCAGCTGAAGTCCTGCCATGTGTTTATTCCACCAATAAACTCTACTTTTACTTTCTGGACCTGGAATTGACACCTCTGGTCTTTACCTACAGTCCACATTATTGATGATTACTGATCTCAAATCTCATTGCGGAAATATTTTGTGAAAGCACCAATTGTCAACCCTACAATATCAACATCCATGCATTTGGTCAAGAATATCGTGACATTTGGTTCCCTCTATATATAGCCCAGCCCTAATCTCAAAGGGCTTTGCAAAGAAAATGAGATGGATATTCCCACAGAACTTCTAGAAATTGAACGGCACCTGGGTGAAATGAATGACTAGTAGTCGTAAAGGTCACTGTGTGAAGACGGTGCGTGCCCTTGCTCGTCTGATGGAAGGGGATGGACGGAGAGGGGAGAGGGAGAGCTGCAGGAGGAGTCATTTTCTTTAGAAATTCAAGTAATCTCTTTAAATTTCAGTTTCTTTAAATTTCAGTTTTCATTTACGTACATGTTTTATCTGTGCACAAGATCTAAAACACACATTTACAAAAGAGGTGATACAAAAGCCAACATCAGGATACATTGAAAACATGTCCTAAACACAGACTGAATGTGTGGCTACTCAATTCTTTACTTTTCTTTTATTATTTTACTCTGAGGGACACAGGAACTTCAACCAAAAACCAAGACCTAAAATGTCACAGGAAATTAGGACACAGGGCTAAAACGCCTGAAGCAACGGTTTGACCTTGACATTATTGACTGCCCCTGGCATTAACATTTTTCTACAGTCATCTATTAGCAAAATGGCAAGTATAACAGCTGTTTCAAAACTACACATGTTTAATCAAGCCATCACATGCCATTTGCAACAAGTGTGGAGTCTTCTTTAGGAGACTGCACAAGGTGATATGTGCAATCTCTTTGAAAGATTCTGTGAAAACACAAATAATGTCATTGCTCCTCTGGTTTCATGTCTAATAGAGAAGTTGTGTACTCCAACTTGGCTGAAGGTGGTGCGATTTGTGAAAAAAAAAAGCAGAGCGGGGAGGGGAATGTTTAAAAAAAATAAATCATGCACAAAAGAAAAAAAACATGCAAGAATTAAATCCCCCTTTCAATACCATGGATATATTGCCACTCTGCCAGCTATGCCAAAACACTTCTTTATGAATATTCAATGGAAAATAATCTCAACATGTAATAGCACAAGGTTGTGTCAACATAAAACACACCGCCTTTAAGCCGGAAAGCGGAGTTCACTTCACAGCGAAAACAAAAAAAAGACTTTCACCCAGGAAATGCCCGTTCGTTCCTCTGGAGTGTTTTAATCCAAACTACTATTCTTTTAACGTTTAGTGCCTAAACTTGGGGCTGGGCAATATATCAATATTATATCGATATCGTGATATGAGACTAGATATCGTCTTAGATTTTGGATATTGTAATATCGTGATATGACATACAGTACAGGCCAAAAGTTTGGACACACCTTCTCATTCAATGTGTTTCTTTATTTTTATGACTATTTACATTGTATATTCTCACTGAAGGCATCAAAACTATGAATGAACACATATGGAATTATGTACTTAACAAAAAAGTGTGACATAACTGAAAACATGTCTTATATTTTAGATTCTTCAAAGTAGCCACCCTTTGCTTTTTTTGATAACTCTGCAAACCCTTGGTGTTCTCTCAATGAGCTTCATGAGGTAGTCACCTGAAATGATTTTCACTTCACAGGTGTGCTTTGTCAGGGTTAATTAGTGGAATTTGTTCCCTTATTAATAAAAAAGCAAAGGGTGGCTACTTTGAAGAATCTAAAATATAAGACATGTTTTCAGTTATTTCACACTTTTTTTTTTTATTCCATATGTGTTCATATATAGTTTTGATGCCTTCAGTGAGAATCTACAATGTAAATAGTCATGAAAATAAAAGGAAACTCATTTGAATGAGAAGGTGTGTCCAAACTTTTGGCCTGTACTGTACATGTTGTCTTTTCCTGGTTTTAAAGGCTGCATTACAGTAAAGTGATGTACTTTTCTGAACTTACCAGACTGTTCTAGCTGTTCTATTATTTGCCTTTTCCCCACTTAAACATTATGTCCACATTACTGATGATTATTTATTTAAGTGTGAAGATATTTTGTTAAAGCACCAATTGTCAAACCCTAGAATATCGCCACAATATATTGATATCAAGGTATTTGGTCAAGAATATCGTGATATGTGATTTTCTCCCTATCGCCCAGCCCTACCTAAACTTAATTTTTGCTGGCTAAACTTAACTACCATGGCCCCTGAAAGGACCGTCAACTGGCGGTGCCTGTCGTCGGCTCGCAGTCACCTATTATTAAAAAACTGGTGGTGGTAGCCGGCGTCCCGGGGCTCTGTAGCGGCTAAACACAGCCAGCAACTGCTCTTGCTCGGATTTGATCGTTCTAACCTTAAGGCACTATTGACTGTTCACGTCACAGAGCTGTACTTAGTTTAAAATACTTCTATTTTAGGTATATAATATTTGGTCTATTGGTGAAGTAGCATTGATCACTTTGAGGAGGGGGGATACATTTTATCCCCACCGGAGATAAAAAAAAAAATGATTCAGCAGAGGCAGGGATATGTAGACCAGAAATCTTACCACTTTGTATGTGAATGATACCCTGAAGGTGTTAGTCTACTGACGACAGAGACACGGGTGCACGTTAACAGATTCACTGGAAAAGACCAATTATTCAGTGTAAATAAACAGCAGGAATTTCACCTCAATGCTCTTGCCACTTGTTTGGTCACTCTTAAGGTTATTTAAACAAGATCTATTTAAACACTAGCAGACTAACCCCAGCATGGAAGCATTGTGGGAAAACATGTCACCCAATCAGTGAATAAATATCCAGAACCTCAGGCAAAACAGCAGCTCCAAGAGGGAGCCCTGCAACCATGATATCTCTTGTTGCAAAAGAATTTCAACATTACATTCCTTCAAGCAAATCAGGTTCTGTGAAAAGAAAATTAGCTTGAAAACAGAGTTGCATATGTTGCACATGACAATGCCATGCAGTCCAACTGAAATTAAAATGCTAAAACTGAAATTTCCATTCACATTTTTTTTCCAAGTAATGTACTTGAGTACACATTTGAGGTACTTGTACTTTACTTGAGTCTTTTCTTTTCATGCCACTACTTTCTACTTCTACTCCACTTCATTTCAGAGGGAAATATTGTACTTTTTACTCCACTTCATTAATCAGACATCTTTAATTACTAGTTACTTTACAAATTAAGATTTTTTTGCACACAAAAACACATGTAGTTAATCAAATATGATGTTTTTATTATAAATTAAACTACCCAACAATATATAGGCCTACAAGTACAAGCTGACTGAAGTGAATGGGGTTAGCCCCGAAGTTAGCGACAACTTCAGTCCAGGCTCACTTAAGGTGGACTGTCCTTTAAGGTGGACCAGCTATTCTCATTTTAGTGGTACCACGTATACAGACCGTAACAGCAAGAAAGAAATTACAATAATCAATCCCGGATATAGTTAAATGATTGCAATATAACAATGAACGTCAATCCCACACAAAAATGACATGGGGGGATGCTTGTCTATCTGACTTCCCCATGATATCAACATACCAGAAACCCTGTGTGAACACATTTACCAATATGGTGCAGTAAGACCGACGAATGACATAACAACTGATGTCAAACATCTTTAATGCTCCCTGGTAAAACAGCGCGACCTGACCCTGTTCAGTCAAAATGGGTTTTAGCTGTGCGTTACTGTGGCCACTCAGGCAGAGGAAGCAGCCATGCGCTGTCATGAGGCAGAGAACAGCCTTTCACAGACATATCCCAGTGCCCCACTAATGGTGGTTGTTGTGAAGGAATCTCCAGTGGGAGTAGATCTATACACAAATCACCAGTATGCCATTGAGAATACAGTGGATGATTACAGTTTGCTAACAGCATACATGCAGCACAGTCACTGATATTTTTTTTAGATCAAAATGCCCTGTTTCTAATAATGGCCCATTAAAAAAGAGTGCAAATAGTGCTTTAAAAAATGTATACAAAATGCTACTAAATGTTTATGGTGTATAATTTTTAACAAAAAACTCCCTATGTTACAAAATGTCTTTAGCTTGAGAAAGACAAGATGTCAAAAACAAGCTGTAGGGAATTCTAAGCAGCACGAAAGTCTACCAGGGTTTGGATGAGTAAAATATAAATACTAGCTTACTACATTGTAAGCATTTTGAACGCAACCATGAACATGAATCGACTGAAACTGCTTCAAATTGCAGCTTTACAATGATAAGTAAATATTTGGTAGCATTTAAGACACCTTAGAACAATGAAGGTAATCGTTTTTAGATAGCAGTAGTTGTGCTTGTTCCAGATGTTATGCTACCATTGTAGAGGTGCATAGACAGCCTGTCTCTCTACACTGGTAGACAGTTTCATTTGCTTCAGAGGGCCTGTCATCTGCCTATGCACTCTATGACATCTATGGAAAAGATGCACAATGGGGTTCATGACACATCCGGCTTCTGCTGGCAAAGAGAGCAAGACGGCTTTCAGGAAGTGGAAGTCAATGAGTCATACTGAGAGGAGATCCTTCAGGGAGGAGCGTGAGAGAGATGGTAAAAAAGAACCAAGACAGACAAGATGCCAAACATACAGCGTACACAAAGTCTTCAAAAAAAGTTTACTTCAAAAATCTGACACTGCATTACATACAAATTTTGTTTGGATATAGTATTTTTTTAGTCTGCTGCTTTGGGTTGACCAAGTGGTACACTGAGCTTAAAATACAACCTTTATGTATTCACATGGTGTGTCGTTCAGGTCAGTAACCCCGGATGGCCACTGGATGCGTAACAGCTGCGGAACGGCTCCAGAACGGCAGCCGAGTCATAAGTTTTCCATTAAAGTCAATGTGTGTATTTCCACGGCTGCGTTCCGACTCCGGCACAGCTCGGGCGATCCGCAGCCCTCCGGAGCAGATACGCAGAGCTTCTAATTTTTGCCGGACGCCGGAGAGCTCCGCAGCAATTCAGCCAAGGGGGTAAGCTTCACTTCAGAACTCAAACCTCCTATGGCGCCATTTTGATGCTACAAAGCGATCACCTCCCGTTAGCATTCCATTGACTTCCATTGATTTTGACGTCACTATCACAGTGAATAACTTTACATCTGAAGTATTTAAAGACTTACATTAGCTGTTTAAGTTTAATTACTAATGTTAACTAGCATTTTGGTTAGCAATAATTAGCCTGTGCCTATGTTATCTCCTTACATATAGCTACGTTCTCCGTCTCTGCAAGATTGGGAATGATTGAGATTTCTCTTGGCACAGCTACCACAGGTGGGTCAAGTCACATTTACGTTGTCTCCCTCAGTTGGAGACTGCTCAGTAACGCTCAGCGCTCACCGAAAAAGTGCTTCTAATATCCTTCACTGGTCTCCGTCCAGAGCAACGGGATCTGTTGGTCCAGTTTATATACCGTCTATGAATTCAGCACATGGCAGATAGTGCGGGACAGGAAGTCGAGCACAGAAGCAAAATAAAACATCCGGTTAATTTTCACAATAAAATACGCCGTGCTCACGGCGGACCATATTTCCCTGCACTACACCTTGAAAACACAGCACAGAGTTGTTTCCCCTCTACTCCTCTGGATGGAAACTAACTGGTTTTGTGGTTCTATTCTACGTGAATTCGCGAGAACTTGTGGGTCCTCGTGACTACAGCTGTCAGTCATGGCCGCAGCCGTGCCGCAACAAATCCGGACCTGGTGGGTACTGACGTATGGCGGAGCACGCAGCAGACACGCAGCGGAGCCGGTCCGCAGCCGTCATTTTCCGTGTTTTCTTTCAAATTTGAAAAGTCCAATTTCCTATACACCGAGTCCTTCATAATGCTAACCCTACTGTTTGCCTTTGTAGAGCTGCAGACAGACGTGCAATGTGCTTAAACGGTAGGGCATAATGTGTGGGAGGTTTAAGCTATCCCAGTTCCTGCACTACTGGACAGGCACACCAACCAACCAGTGGGAGTTGCTAGTGCAGCGAAAAGGACGGAAACCATCCCCATCTCTCCAACTACGAACACACTGGGTTTAGTTGGAATGCACAAAAAGCAGAAGATACAACTGCTGGGAATTAAATCCCAGGTTGTGCATATCTTTCTGAAGTTGGGCTTGAGGGATGTTTGAGTTTATAATTCACTGTCACAGCTGTCAGTTACTGTAGCCAAATTTGGCAAATGTGGAACTGAGGTGTGTTAACCATGCAGTGTGACAGCCTAAGTGATCAGTCAGTCAAACCTAAGACACCTTCATATTATCAAACAGAGTGAGACAGCCACCCTGCAGAAAACCATTATTAGGTCTATACCGCTTTTAACTAAAGGTGAGGGCTGACCAGCACACTATTGAGTTCAGTGAAGACAAAATTGCCTCATGCCAGCGTCAAACCTGGGCCTAGATGTTCCAGCCATAAATATCATACACAGTAAAAGTGACAAGTCAACCCCCGTCACGGTCCAATGCCAAAACCCACTGTGCTTGAGTTTATGCCAAGAATGCAAACAGAGCTTGAGGTTACAGGGAATGAATGGCTTGCCACAGTGGCCCCCCTTCTCCCTATATAACACAGGAAAACCCTGCCATAAGCCTTTCCAGGCACTGGAATAGCAAATCCTTATGACCTCTCAATCTGGCACCGGGTTAAAAGCTAGCCAACTGTTCCAAACATAGGTAAACCTGAGGCCCAACAATAGGCTTGAGCACCTTGGAAATTGGGTTTCAAGAGGGACTACACAGTGTGAATACACAGTAGTCAGAAAACACCCCAGTAATGGGGAACGTGGTGGTGTGCCGGACCAAGGGCACTGTTACCAAGCCTAACAATATCCAAACAGCCTTTAACATTTCAGAACACATCTGATCCACCGCCAGCACTCTACCACTGAGGAGTTAACTGTAGTACTCTAGTGACCTCCGACTCAGAGATGGATTCTAATCCCCTCCAATCTTCCAGCTACACCTCCCTTTCTCTTTGGTTCAGGTATTCTGCTAAGTGCTCCATTTAACTCTGGATGATATGGCCTGTTAATGTTAGCTATTCAGTGCCCTCAATGAAAACCCCATAAATTGCCCTTTATAGCCTCTCAAAATTCCTTCCCACACCCAAGCTTTAGTGGTTACATCTGATTGGTTGGGGACGTCTGTGTGTGAAAAGGGATGAGGTCTGTGGTAGATAGTCTGAATCTCTCTGTGTGTTACACCCTGTTGGTGTCCATGTGTATGAGAGGAAATGCACGGCTAAATACATTCCAGTTATCGGTTACCTACACTTCAGTTTGAAGGAAACTGGCTGTCAAAAATGTAAAAATATGAATGTCACGATGCCATCTGTTACAAGGCCGGGAACAGCAGCGATATTTCTCCATGTACTACAAAGTGCAAGCAGCATGGCAAAAGACGGTACGAGGTGGCGTAACGTCCTTAACATTACTCATTTAGTATTAATTGGGATCAATCACCTCAGGCCTGCAAGTGCTGTCCAGATAAACAAAGGTGAAGGTGGATGTTAAGATCTCAGCTTGCACTGTGTCACAATTATCACCCTGGTACAATGTTCAATTTTGAATGAAAAGAATCTTTAAATCTTGTTCACTGTGTGACAAGATAACTACAGCAATAACGATCAATTTGATTTTACAAAGAGCATTTTTTAATGTTCAACATGCTATGGAAACAGTTTGTCATGACCCATGAACTTGCCACGTGCCATGTAGGTTTCTTGCTATCTTTGGACATATCCGTTACATAATTTTAGATTACTCCGCATGAGGATTACATGAGGTTAATTCCCTTGCCCAAATGATATCACTTTCTAAATGTTTCTTTTCATTCTAGCTCTCTAAAAATCCTAACACTGTGGGATGTACTAAAATATGATCAGGTTGAGAATAATGTGACACTCCCGGTAGCTGGGGGATATAATAGATTTATTTATAAAAGTGTTGAATATTATATATTATCATCTTTCATGAGTAGGGGGAAATATCTTTGAATAAGAGTTAGCAGTTTGAACGCAAAATGCGAGGGCCATCCGTGCATGATTTCGTATCAAATACTCAAAAACGCACAGCTATCATTAAAATCAGACAGAAAATGTTAAATTGTTAATGGGTTAAAACATACTTGAGTGACTGTTTGGAGTACTTCTGCTGGCTGCCCCAGTATAGCTTATCTGTGGGAATCACTGACACCCTTTGAAAGTGGATCCTGCACATTGAATGGATAAGAAACAGCTATATGTAGCGGCTATTGCTTCTCTGGAGATAGTGCCTTCTTACTGTGATCTAATTAAAGATAAAAAAATAACTGATGTTTTTTTTTTTTTTTTTTAACTGAATGAGTGTCGCTTCACCTTTTTTTTTGTATTACTATTAAGGCATGTCATGACTTTGTGTGAAACAGAGGTATCTCTAAGTTTCCAGGCAATGACTAAGCCGGTAGAAGAGTATAACGTTAGAGGAGCGGGTGACACACTATGGTGACTGCTTAAAAAGAAAGCCTGGGGCGTAACAATCTGAATATCTCCTTGCTGTGTGCATGGTGATGCATCCTACAGTGTTTTATTAATGAATGCACCATGATGTGCATGGATGCATGTGAAGACACACACAGCTTCTCTTCGCACTCCACAAAAGAAGTCGAGAGCTAAATCCTAGCCAACAGCATATTGCTTTGTTACGGTAAGATGAGGCATGCACTCATTTTTCTTAAAATCAGACATACTGTATCATGCGTTAAGAAGACTCATCGGTAACTATTGTAAATCGGGTCACAGTTCCTTCCAGCATGGATCAGTGACATGATCGTAACCTCATTTCCTCTTTCGGGGGGGGACACGGACAAAGGCTGTGATGACTTGGTTTGGGTCACAGGACTCCTGTTTTTCCCTGCTTCTCTCACACCCAAATAAAATATGCAAAGAAAGGGAGCCAGGAATTGCTCTCAGTCAATAACAGCCTAAGCAAAAAGGGGGAAATCCTTCTTTATTGCAAGTGAATCGGTGTAAAGAGAAAAAGGTGGTACATTTTGCAAAGTGCACATAGCTGAAGGCGACCGGTCAAATCAGATCGAATGAGAACCAAAATGAAAACAGGCACGTTGGAAATGGCCCAAAGTTGTTTTCACCATTGTCAAGAGAAGATGGTAGCCTGAACATACAAGACAATTGTACCTAGCAGATAATGGATACTTTGACAAAGTCTCCCAACACCCTGTCACATGTTCCTTTTGTCCCACGGAGCAAATACTTCAAAGTGGAGAGAGGCCCTATAATGCCTAAAGTATAGCCAATCTAGGGTTACACGTCCACATGGATCCTGTATTCACAGTGCTGGCCTCTTTTCATAGAATGACAAGGACACGCTGTTCTAATTTCCTGATAGCTCTGAGATCTTAGCACGACTTGACAAATTTACAGACATACTGTAGTACGAAGGCAATGGAATTGCAACCTTCGCAATCACAATGTGTCTGAAGCAGGTTCTCGGTACTTACATACTGTAGTAACAAGATACACAACAAGCTCGTCTCCCGGGCCTCAGTGCTGTGTTTAACCCGTTTTGCACTCTTAAATTAAACCTGATTAGTAATATAATAACTCAAACCTCACAGGAAAGGCATAAGGATGGATGCTACCACCACCACAAAAGCTAATCACTGAGAAAAACAACCACTAAGCCCCACAGCCTGTGCCTCTTCTGTGAGCAAACCCTCAGGAAAGGAGGTTTAGGACTCCACAGGGTCACGTGCACGTGTAATGTCATCTTTTTAGGGTCCTTAGGCAATGCAGCTCCTCTCAACCCTCTCAGACCTGGATCTGTCTGATCCACTCCCCATCACTAGTGGAGTCACGTAGTCCTGGTTGGAACAATACCACTCTCTCTCTCTCTCTCTCTCTCTCTCTCTCTCTCTCTCTCTCTCTCTCTCTCTCTCTCTCTCTCTCTCTCTCTCTCTCTCTCTCTCTCTCTCTCTCTCTCTCTCTCTCTCTCTCTCTCTCTCTCTCTCCTAATACTGGATGAAAACCTTAGCATCTATGAGATTTTAAAAATGATGTGCACAGTTAAGATGCACACAGTTTAAATTTGTTGAAATTAATAGCCTGAATAGATTAAATACCTCAAACATGCATGACAGTCGTCTCCAAATCTAGAATTTTTTTTTTTTTTTTTTTTTTCATCCTCAAATTCTATTCTGACACATATTTTTGTCCAATAAACATCCTCTAGCCTAAAGCTTAGCAGTGGCCGGTCAGTAAACACTCTTGTTCTTGGCAGGGTCGGTTATTTGATAAAACAAAACTAAAATGATCACAGAAAATGGAGGTAAAAAGATCCACGAGGCCTGTCACTTCACCTGCTTTGGCTGGATTTCCCAAATGGACCTTTCTCCAAATGTCTGTTTAAGGGTGCTCTCACACCTCAGCAGCTTGGTGCTTTTTAATAGAACCCTGGAGCATTTTGATCGGATGGTCCGGTTCTTTTTGTTTGGTGTGAAAGCTCATTCAAACTCTGGTGCGGACCAAACAACCAAACTCTGGTCCGCTTTAAAACGAGGGTCTCAGTTGGCTTCCAAGTGCATGAAGGCAATGCGAACCCAAATATAGCAAGCTCACCAAAAAACTTTACTTCTTGACACTCAAAGACAAAAGCATGTTAAGCAATGTCTGCAAATGCTAATGACAGTATAATCCCTCCTGCTGCTTTGCTTCATAAGCAAATACTACTGGTGCTACCAACACGCTTTCAATGATCAATTTAATCAAATGCTTAATTGAGTTTTGCATTACTGGTCTAATGAAGCACCAAGCCATGACCATACATATTGTATATGTTGTGTTAAAAGGATTAACCAACTCCCAGAAGAATTAAATTGACAATAATAATCAGTTAACCTACTCGTTTGAGTCATATATTAATCAAAAATGACAAACATTTGCTTGGTTTTAGCTTCTCAAATGTGAGTATTTTATTATTTTCTCTATTTTATATAATTGTAAATGGAATACCTTTTGGTTTTGCTGCTAGTTGAAAAAAGAAGAATTGAAGAAATAAACAAGAAATTGTGTTCTGTCATTTTACAGACTACTTGATCACTCAACCAATGGAGAAAATATTACATTATTATACATTGCTAAGCATAAGTGAATACATCCATGCTAAAGTTGACTAAAAAGAGGAATATTTCATCCATTTCATGGATCCAGGATACTATGCATCCTGATAAAGTTCCCTTGGCCTTTGGAATTAAAATAGCCCCCCCACATCATCACATACCCTTCACCATACCTACAGATTGGCTTTATTTCATTTAGCCCAATAGCTTGTTTGATTTGCATTGAGAGATGATCTTATGGAAAGTACCCCATGCCAATCTCTAGGTATGGTGAAGGGTATGTGATGATGTGGGGCTATTTTAATTCCAAAGGCCAAGGGAACTTTATCAGGTTGCATATAACATTGCTCGTCAATGAAAATGAACATTAGTAGGAGCCCTATATGTACATTATTTCCAGTGTGGCCTCTCTGCAAGCTATGACAATGGCCAGAGACAAACTGTAAAGGTCTTTGCACTAGGGGTGGGGGGGGGGGAATTGATTCTTAGATGCAATGTAACACAGGCTAAGTGAAACAATCCTACAGTAAACTAGAGAGACACATTTTGCTGTTGAAGAGAGAGCCATATGGTGAGATGAAGATTGCAATTCATTCATCATATCCCACCGATTGAGGACATTGGAAACTCTTATGTCGCCCAGTTTTGCTTCACTTCTCTCACTTTGATTTCTGGAGGCTATATTTCATTTTCTGTCAGAAATATTCCAGTTATCAGTTTGAAGAGGATCAATTAATAATTATTTCAAGAGGCTCAACAGGCCCATTCAGCATGCAGCAGGCAGAGAGGAAAGGATCCCTCCCAAATCTCAGTTCAGACATAAATACTGCAACTATACTAAAAAAAAAAGTTTCAATTTTCTTTGATTTACATTTAACTCCCAAAAGTGACATTTAAATAAAAGTACTATGTCTGACATCTGTGCAGCGCCAAACACTACAAAAGTATATTCAATAGAGGAATACAAAACAAATATTTTTATTTTGCTTTAGTGATGGCACCAGGGCTCAACGCTAACTTTTTAAAGGTCCCATGGTATGAAAATTTCACATTATGAGGTTTTTTAACATGAGTTCCCCCAGCCTGCCTATGGTCCCCCAGTGGCTAGAAATGGCATTAGGTGTAAACTGAGCCCTGGGAATCCTGCTCTGCCTTTGAGAAAATGAAAGCTCAGATGGGCCGATCTGAATCTTCTCCTTATGAGGTCATAAGGAGCAAGGTTACCTCCCCTTTCTCTGCTTTGCCCGCCCAGAGAATTTGGCCCACCCATGAGAGAGAGAGAGACATCATGGCTTTCAAATGAGCAAAGTGGCAGTTGGTCAAGGCCACACCCCCACCCTCCACCTTGCACCCCCCTTTCTCCTCCTCAATAGCTACAGACACAGAAATGGCACATAAGGAAAGTTCATTGTGGGACTGGCTCTAGTGGCTGTCATTCTGCACCAAGGCTGAATTTCGGGAAAGAGACTATTGATACAGTATTAGGGGACCACTAAGGTCTAAAAGCAACCAAAGAGCACCATTACATGTCATGGGACCTTTAAGTGGTTGCCGGCTTGGCAACTTATGGTTGCCCAAATTGACAATACAGTTGCCATGTTTTAAACTGCCTATATTTGGAGCAATTTATTTCTTAAGTAACTATACAACACATTTTAATAATGAAACAATGAGATAATGGCTTGCAATATAATTTCCCATCCCTGTCCCATCCCGGTTTTGACTTTTTGAGTCACAGATCAGATCAATTTTCGGATCAGCACAAAAAAGGGGGGATTTAATTCAATATGTAATAATAACCTTTAACAATAATTACTTCTTTCACCAGTATATTGCTGTTAAAAGAGAAAAACAGATGAGAAAAGGGTATTTCACAATAACTTTAAATGCACCACGAGGTTCACCAGTTTTAAGCTTTTTAGAGTCACTGGTTTTAAGTAAACGCAACATTTAGTCCTGTCCGTTTAGTTTTTCCGACAGTGACCAGTGCTGGTTGTGTCTTTCAGCTCATAGCTTTAGCGGGAGACTGTTGTACGTCCCGCTGTTGGAATCCTCTCCAGTGAAATACAGTCACACTACACTGTTTAGCCGTGTTTAATCCAGATGCTACTGTAGCTAATGGCGTTACCTGCTGCCAAGTGTAACGTGTTATTAGGGTTTCCTAGCGTGACATGCAGCGATTGCTTCTGTTGCCTCTAACATCAGAGAGCAGCGCAGACATTTAGGTGGCACCGTAATGAGGCACCGAAATCCAAATTGCTATTCCGTCCGGTAGATACCGGGATTTTTACATACACCGTTAACGTGAACAGAAAATGACTTTGCCTGTAGCTATCTTTTCACAGCAAACGTGCGTGTGTGGAAAGCGGTCTCACAACAGCTGAAATATTGTGTTGGGCATGAACGTAGTGTTTAAACTTCACGGAGACATCCAAATAAAATATTGACTTCTTTTAAATAAGATTTTCCAGTTGTGTAAGTTTTGATTTGTTTGTATCTATTAAGAAAAACACAAATATTGAACAGGTGGTTGCCAAAGAGGGCAACCAGAGGCCACAAAAATGGTTGCCAATTGACTCAATCTGGTTGCCAAGGGCAACTGTTACTGTCGAGCCCTGGGCAGATGAGTTATGAGCGAAGTGATCAGTCTATTACAGTGAAAGGTCAGAATCATGCAGTCCTATCTCTTGTATATCCACATGCATAAATGTATCATGGTAAACTGTGCATCGTCCACTTTCAACAGTACATAATTGTTCATTTAAGGTAATGCTTGTCAGGCTATCAAATAGAATTCAAACCAAAACTCCAAATACCCTTTCCTAATTACATTGTACAATAGAGAGAGTTAAACCGATTGGTCGGCTGTGGTCGGCTGGGCTGTCAAAATTAGGTTATTGCAGATAAGGCCAATAAGTAATGAGAAACTACAGTACAGAAATGCCAAAGATTTGGGCTTTTAGCAACTGTGTCATCATTACATTTTTTGTCCAAGTCTGATACGTTTATTACAAAAGGTCACAATGCTTGAAACAATGATAAGCTAAATAAGGGATCCTAAAAATGTTATGTTTATGTAAAAATCTATATTTTCAAATATCGATATCAGCCTCAAACATCTCGTATGAAATTGATGGCTAACTGTATAACTGTATTAACAACATCCTTCACTTGGATCGTCTCTAGTTGTAGAATTTTAGTGCAAATTTCATAGTTTCAGATGTTCTGTGCAACAACAAAAAAAGATGTTCTCTCTCTCAAGCAGAATAGAGAATTTTCAGAGCTCATACAAGGCTTCCATTAAATTAAGAGAGGTTGCCTATAATTTTTAAGTGTTTAGTGTAATTGGTGGTAACATAACCACATAACACATTTGAAATCAAGGCTGAAGACCTTTCTTTTTGATGTTGCCTTTCTTTAAAAAAAAATTTCATTTCTTACACTGAAGTTGCATTGTTGAAACTGTATGACAATCTATATATAAGCATATAAAGAGAATTAAAAAGTTTTGCGGGTGGATTACGTGTATAGAGCAACGGCTTATACATTGTCCCATACTAGCAGCCTGAAATCTCGTATTTTATTTGTTTTTAATCGTTTTTAACTGCTCTTTAATGTTTTAAAGCACTTTGAATTGCCCTGTTGCTGAAATGTGCTATACAAATAAAGCTGCCTTGCCTTGCCTAGTTCGTCAAATACATCAGAATATATGCTTAAATTAAATTATGGCTCAATGAGACTGATTAGGGTCTTACAAATAGACATTTCTACATACAATGTTTCAATAAACTCAAGGGAAATTGCATTAACATGAGAATGCAGTGAGGTCTCCACTCCATGTGTGCTTTCCTCTCCTGCCTTAGGAACACCCCTGCACATATTGGATTGAACATAAAGGATTAACAGGCTATCCCACGAAACCCTGAGCCTGAGTGTAGCTGAGAGTACCACACCAACCGTACTGTAATCGCCTAACATGTCAAATTACTGATTTTAATCCAAAAAAAAAGGGTGTGCAAAGGCTATTAAAAATGTAATTTGTCGTCACAAAACTCCCTCTTTTAGATTTACATAACGACACATTTGACCAACTTAGAGGATCTCATTTCAAAGCCTTTATCGTGGCATCGGATTACATAACAGATGATTCAGAGACAGAAGTTGTTTTTGCTTTGCATCAGTGTGCCAGAGAGACCAACTAAACCCACATTGTCATCCTTCATGTACTGTATATGTAAGCGAGCATGCATTGTCAACCCCTGCTTTAATGCCATCACACCTGTACACATTGCCAGGTGCACTTCAAATTGCCATGTTTTATTTTGCACAATGTACCTTTAACTGAGAGAACGTGACTCAACCCAGAAGGCTGTGTGTGTGTGTGTGTGTGTGTGTGTGTGTGTGTGTGTGTGTGTGTGTGTGTGTGTGTGTGTGTGTGTGTGCGCGCGTGTGTGTGTGTGTGTGTGCAAATACAAGGAGCCCAGCATCACTTCCCATCAACAACATACTCGTCCCAGCCAAGCTGAGACCAACGGCCGACAACAACACGATCATAAACGGGGGACAAATTGAATCCCCATGGCACATTTCCATTCACATAACGCACACAGTAATGCTAATGCAATTTTAAAACCCTATCCTTCATTAGCATCATGTTTTATTTAATGTTCAATACCGCTAAGTCAGCGTACAGGCTGGTAACGCAACGAGTATAGCGTTATGTAGCCCGCTAAGAGTGTCTCCAGAGAAAAATGGTACCCTCACATTAGCAGCAAGCTGTCTTTACTTTTAAAAAAATATATACATTAACCTGCTCGCGAGTAACGTAATTAGCAGCAGTCGCAGTACCGTTAACGTTACCGTTGCACCTGCTGAACAGAGTGCCTGCGGGCGAAGGAGGGAGGAGGAGAAAGAAGACCAAGAGGCGAGAGGATGCCTGCCGTCCTGTCCACTATTAAAGGGTAGTGATATTCAGAGATAAACAGAAAGAGAAACATTTCCATCTTAGGTGCTGACTGTAAAGTGTCTTACCTGTATAGCCCACAAGAAGCAAGGCTAGAAAAATATCCCTTAACTGGACCATCGCAACTCCCGAGTAACGTTAAACGTCGAAACGTTAGCTAACGTTTTATCTCCGCTCGGTCCCTACGGTGTTGCCCTCGGGTTTCCTGCCTTATCTCAGCAACTGTTCATCTTAATCTATATTTGTTAAAGCTGGTCGGTGATAACTGTCAGTGGCAGCGTCGTTGATGACAAGCAGCGGCCGGAGATTAGCAGTGATGAGCGCCAGTGCACTGTTCAAAGTCTGACTGACAAGCAGAGCCTTCTCACACACGTGGATTAATCCGCGGAATAAAGGACCTCCTGTTAAATAGTGCGCGGGTCTCAAAGGAAACCAGTGTCACGGGGAAACCCCCGCAAAAAAAATGCAGTCTGTATTATGCGGTATTATTATATCTGTTTAAATAGACCAAAGAATATATACTATAACAAATAATGATATTGAAATAATTAACTTAAATATTTAGGCCTATTCATTTTAAGGTGTTTTCTGTGATTAAAAACAACAACATTTGATAAGCTTTATGTTGTCTACAATAATGGAAAAATTGTCTTCAGAGCCTAAATGCAATTTATTTTCACCCAGAATATACAGTGCGAGTACAAATACATGTGAAATAAAGCATCATTTGTACTGTTAAGGGTTTATGAGCTGTAATTTACTATTTATTTTGATTTATTAAAGCTTTATAGATCAGCTATAAGCCATTATTAAGAACCACTTTTGGATTGCCAGTAGAGCTGAAATAATTAGTCAATTAATCCATTATTTAGACAATTAATTGGCAACTATTTTGAAAATTGATTAATCGCTACAGTAATATACTTTTTTTTTTTTCATTGTTGTTTCGCCCTTATTTGATGTACTTCCTGGTGATGACCCACAGAAATAAATTTTTTTTAAAAAGAGAAAAGAATTGGAAGATGATTTGTAATGATAATAAGTTGATGTTACACAACTACTATAACATATACCCATTATTTGAAAGCGGTATCTATTATTTTTAATAGCTAAACAATTACTGTTGTCAGACAATCAGAGCTATAGCCTTCACAGAGTTTGTGAGTCTTTATTCCATCATGCAACCCAGCAATCATTAAAACCTTTTTTACTATGTATCAAAATAAGTCAGTGAAACTTTTTTTCACATGTATTTGTTTTTTTGAACTGATCAGTTTTACCTTCCAACATGCTGGTTCAGTTTTTAAAGTCTTTCTCACACCACTGAGAATATGATACTGGAGGAGAAATAGTAAATCCATCTATTTATTTTTAATTTAATGATTTCATTTTTCTTCTTTCCTAAAGACAGTGACAGCTAAGTGTGAAAAATATTAGAATGTAGCCTTCAAAACCCATCAAGTGCAATTTCTTTGTAACTGTAGAAAGGAAACTCCTCTAGAGGGGAAACGATGCCTCTGTGTCCTCAATGGCAGCCATGACCCTGATGAATTATAAATTCTCTAATTATAAATCCTATTCACTATTAAAAAAAAAAAGGTCAGGGATACCAGTACAATTTTGTTTCTTTAATATTTCCATGAAATACAGGGGGCATAAGTAAGTACACCCCTATGTTAAATTCCCATAGAGGGATGCAGATTTTTATTTTTAAAGGCCAGTTATTTCATGGATCCAGGATACTATGCATCCTGATAAAGTTCCCTTGGCCTTTGGAATTAAAATAGCCCCCCCACATCATCACATACCCTTCACCATACCTAGAGATTGGCATGGGGTTCTTTCCATAAGATCATCTCTCAATGCAAATCAAACCAGCTATTAGGCTAACTGAAATAAAACCATGCCGATCTCTAGGTATGGTGAAGGGTATGTGATGATGTGGGGCTATTTTAATTCCAAAGGCCAAGGGGCCTTTATCAGGATGCATAGTATCCTGGATCCATGAAATAATTGGCCTTTAAAAATAAAACTCTGCCTGCCTTTATGGGAATTTAACATAGGGGTGTACTTACTTATGACCCCTTTATTTCATGGAAGAACATTTATTTATTTACGATACATTATTCATTCCCTCTTTTTAGTGAACTTTAGCATGGGTTCCTAAACTCATGAGCAGCACTGTATGTAATACAGTATGCCATCCATTGCCAGAATGGAATTTTAGATTTAGATCACAGATAACAGATCAAATGCGTTTAATTTGTAATTCACAACAAATACTTGTTACTGTAGGACAATGCTGTACTATTATCAAAATACTGTCAGAGTCCAACACTGTATTTGAAATTCAACAACTTAAGAAATGCACACAAAACCCACAGTGATCGCTCCACACATACTTTTGTTAAACACTGCTGTGAGTCAAATACTCCACTAACCCCCCTTCACCATTTCAATGACCAAAGAGAGCCTTATGCAACACATGGTTATTTAGGCTTTAAAGTGAGTGGTACCTGAGAGAACAAGGATGCAAAGGGAAGAGAAAGGTGATTGTTCGCACAGCAGGGTGGAACCGTAGCATTCGGTTCCCTGAAAGGCCGGTTTGCCTTTGATTTGCACTTTTGGCCAGCAGAGAGATGCAGTGGGCCAAAACGTAATAAACCCAAATCAATCTGTGGGCTGGCTGAAAATGTACTGTGGTCACATCTTGCACATTTGCAGCAACCCATCCTTATTCAATAATTCCCTCTACACATTCCACTTTAGGGAGTGTGGCCCCAAAACTTTCCTCCCTTCTTCCTCTTTTAACCATCCGTCAACTAAGACGTAACTACTGTATAGTGAAAGCAGGGAGGAGAAGCTAGAGGGTTTGGGGCACTATGTGTGTGTGTGGGGGGGGGAGGGGGTTGGAGAGGAGGGAGGTCTGACAGGCGTTAGTGCTTCGGCATCATAGAAGTATGACTCAGCTGATGACTCATGCATATAAATGCCCTCCGAAATGTACGTGTTTTATTCAGGTGCATTGAAGATGAAAAGCTGATTTTTTTTTTTGGGTGAGCTTGTTAGTGTAACCTCATGCTCACTAACATTTGAATTTCCAAGACATTTTCCAGCAGTTTCTTTTAAAGGACGGAAATCAGGATACATGTATAAATCTTCTGCTTAAGTAATCATTTATGCCTATGAAATCTCACGGGTCCCGCCGGCTAAATTCCTTGGGAATTAATTAATAGAAAGCTTAACTGGAGATATCATTTTCAATTAGTCTCTAGAAAAACTGACAAAATCATATAATCTGAAATAAATTGGTTTAACTGTGTTGTGTTGCTGCAGTCTTATTTTTATTGATCTCATCTTTTGTGGGGGGCAGTATAACTTGGGACTGCATCATGCCTTAATCTTAGTCATGAAAAAATGTTGGGCCATTGACTCAATTTCTGTTCAACTAAATATGCTGTCCATTTGTGGTAAAGCATACAACTGAACTCAATTCATTGATTGATTGAGAAAAGAACTGGCAGATTAATCAATGATGATAATAAGTTGCAAAATGAGTTGCAGCCCTGTTGCCAGCTTGTAAAAAAAAAATAAAAAAACAAGCTGGCAACTCAAAAAGCACACATAACATGCTCTTTCACGTACACACCCAGAATCCCTTTCAAATCACCCAGAATCCCTTTCAAAGATCTGCCGAGATCTATTTGGTTTTATTACTTATGTTCAACCACATACAGCAAGTAGTAGTAGACTGTACATGCTGATAAATCTCATCTCCGTTTGTTTTATTCTCCTCAGTTTGGTAAAAAAGAAGCCATTTTAAAAACATGTACAACCCTCTGAAACTTCAAAGATACACATTTCATTACACACCAGGCTGTCTGAAGTTATTTCGGGCTCTCTATCTCTCTGTTTCTCTCTGTACAGTATACCCCCCCCCCCCCATCTTTCTCTTGCCGCCTCACATCTACTTTCACCCATTAGAGCCATGACCACACATGCATACTCTCTTGAGCTCACGGCTAGAGGCACATATGCACGTGCAAGAGATTAACATCTACTTTTTTCAGTGTTCATTACTACTACTGCTGTATATTTTGTTTTTCTTTGTATGAATTATTAAGTCAAACTATATCCATTTATCCATCCATCCATCCATCTATCCTGTCTATACTGTCAGCATATTTCCTGGAGAGGAAACATGTGGACATCCTCCACTGTAGGAGGTTTTAAAATAGCTTCTCTTACCTCCTCCACTACTGTAACACAAGGCAACATACAGTACTGAAAAAATAGAAAAATAGAGGTCAGTAGTACAGGGAGGGGTTTGCATAATTACGTTTGGTGGGTATCAATCTGACTAACGAGAAAAGCGGGGGAGCTGTAATGGCTGGTTAGCATTGGTCGAGAAGACCCTCTGCCTCTTACTGACTCTTGCAGTGCATATTACGTAATCAATTACTGTTCAAATCAGGCAAAAGAAAAATCAAAGAAAAGCACACTGTGGTGTTACTGTGCATCAGCAGGCCGGTAGAAATGCAACATCACAGCCTGGCAGGACAGCAGGGGTGTATCGATACATCGATTTGGGGCGATATATATCAATCCACGATCCAATATGATTGGCGCAAAGTGAAAATATCAATACCTATCGTCTGTAAGATTCCCCTTTATCGTAGATCCCCACTTTGTATTTATTCTTTGTATTAAAAAGAATAGTTTGTTTTGTTGTTTTTAATGTCTGGAAGAGATCAGTAATAAAATTGTCAAATCATATTTAAGTTGCTGTTTTGCGAAAACTAGTGTTGAATGAGCATATGTATCGTCTCATACCGATCGCAGGACCCTGAATTGAATCAATTCAAAATTGTAGCGTGACAGACTTTCATATAGCAGCAAATATCGTATCGTTGTCCAAAGAATAGATATATTATCGTGATACAAACCTGGGATTTACACCCCTACAAGACAGTAAATTTGAATTTTATTGTATCACCTTCAATTTTCTCGTTTTGTCTGTGAACTTTTGGGGCGCACTCTGCATTTCTCTGTAAAAGATAAAGACAGAACATTCCTGTAATCACAACCAAAATCCAATAGTCACAAGTAGAGCCACAAATGTCAATGCTTTTTGGCTACGCTAATTCAATGTCCTGCATTCTGGATGAGTGACTCAGTGACAAGCATTGAGAAAGCTAGGAAGCATGGCTCCGTCATTCAATTACTGTCACCACCTTCATCACCTTTAGTGCAGAAAGACTGAGCTCCCTATAATCTCAGGACTAAAGGGTGCATATCAGTTAGCTTGAGAGGGAGATGGTGTTGTCAGACAGGGGATTCATTGTCCTGAGAGTCTGTCCTGCAAGGCACACAGGGCTCCTTTGTGGACTGCAGATATTAATCTGCGTAGGCAGAGATCTGGAGGAGTCTGACTAAGCTCACATCCAACCACACACACACATCAGCGCACACACAGAGAGACACACACACACACACAGTCTCAGCCATATGCATATTCATTATGTAACAGCAAAAAAGAGAGGATGCAGTGTCCAATCCCATACAGCTTCCCCCATCATAAAGATTGCATTCTTTTGAGACGATTTACACAATACATTCAGACCGCAGGCTTGCCGTCACCGCTGTAGACGTAAGGTGCCATTGCCAGCTGTCATGTCATGTAGTGCTCTAACCAACTTTCGTCATGGCCAAGCACAAAGAAGGCTTCGTTCCACTTCAGAGTTCACAAGTGTTTGACTGCCAGACCAGTGACAGCACTTCACCTCTGCCTCATCAGCATAACCCAGAAGGCGAGGAAAAGATTCTGCTAACCACATAATGACAGAGTCAACAAAGTCACACAAAGAATTCAATTGAATTCAGTGAAATGTAAATTCAAGACCGTAAGTCCCAAAGTGGACACACTTACATATTGGAAATGTTCTTCAGGTGCAGTCAAATTGCAAAGTGCAGCACAACAACAAGTTCAGGAATGAATTGTTAGATGAAATAATCCAATACAAGCAAACACCGTAAACTGCACCAAAACCTCTCTCTGACACTGTCTCACCATAATTAAGCAACACATGCTTCACAAATACACGTATTCTATTGCAATCGACTGTACAAGCGGCTGTGTTGTGTTATCTCCTGTGCATCTGCAATATGTCCTAAGACAAACACACATTCATTTGTAAGATCTCACTACTTTCAGCTTTCAAAGTTCAGTTTTAGTTTTCAAATAACTTAAGAGACGCATGGCATTAAGTGAGCCTAATCGTGGAGGAGAAAACTGAGTCCGACAAAACCAACCGGAAAGATGTAACTGTAGAGATATCCTGGATATCTGCTGCCACCTAGTGATATACAATGATACAGCATGGGCATGGACACACGGCTACACACCCTTAACCCTTGTGTGGTGTTCACATTTTTGTCACACAGCCAGTGTTCCCGGGTCTGCTGGAGCCACCACATTATTAGGCTTTTAAATCAATACAGCCATAACAATTTATGTAAAAATACTTAATATAAGTTAACTTTAGCTCAATTACAATTATATATATACACATCATTTATGGTTCATATTTGCCATATACACCTGTGAGATCACATTTATGATCATATGATCATTTCCTTTTTTTGTGAGAAAATAAGGAAATCCAATTAGAAAAAAGGTATAAAAAAAATAGAAACCAGATTTTTGATTATTAGTGCTTATTTCTTAGAACTTAATCAGAACAGGTGAAAGTGCTTGAAATGTAACAATTTTGTAACTTTGTGTGGGAATAGCAGGTGCAGAAAGACAACCTAGTTTCATAGCACCTACCAGTAGACCCGAACACCTCATACTTAATAGTTATGTGTAGGGGCGTTGGGGTGTACCATGTGCAGTCATTGAAAATAATAATAATAATAATAATCATTTTTATGTTCTTCACAGAAAATGAGCCAAGGCCAATGAGTTTGAGTTAGAATAAATAATAAATAGCATCATTTTTCTTTTAGCAAACATTGAAAATGGGTTCCACAGACCCGAACACCACACAAGGGTTAAGCGGCACTTCATGTGTAATGTGGTCTTTCCGACATGTGGGGGAAGCATATCTCTACTTGAAATAGGATACTCGCAACAGATTTTCTTCACGCTGTATAATTCATGCATGGACCGTGTACAGATGCAATTAGGAATTAATGAGAACTAACGTTGATCACTTTTCTACTGTAAAAGTGGTGTAATTTGGAAAATAGAAGATAATAGATTTTCACCGTGTGCCCATGGTGTCTGGCCTCCAAACCGGACTGTTTGACTGGGGCCCAACGCTCCAGCTGGGTGGGAGGTTTAGCACTCAGGCCAATGCAACAGCAGCAAGATTTATTGGGCTAAATTTGGTATGATTAGGGTTTGATTTTTTTTCTTCCTGTCTCTTATGTTGCTTTCAGACAAATCTTTCCTGCTTATTATTTTTAAAAACTCTCACCTACAGAGTTTATTTTATGAAAGGTTAGCACCATTTTTCACACAGCATTTGCATCGATGATTTCTCACTGTGCAGATATATATAACTAAATCTAAACTGGCAGCAGTGGTACATGAGGCTGTTTACATTCATGTATCATTAGTACTCTCTCTCTCTCATATACTGATATACTGTATGTATATATATATATATATACACACAATTCAGTGAAAGCTTATTTTCCAATAAACGTTATTATCACTTTATGTTAATCTCTTACGATTTAATTACTTATCATTTCTGAATCCAATCCAAATTGGTGGAAAACAATCCAACAATATAATGTGGTAATAATCAGTTAATAAAAACACACTCATTTTAGCACCTTAGAAGTCACACACACACACACACACACACACACACACACACACACACACACACACACACACAAACACAAAAAAAAAAAAAAAAAAAAAAATCCTAAAATAACAATCTGATAATGGCATGATAATGAGTTCAACACAGATGTTACATCTGAACAGGTGGCCAGTGTTATAAATCCATCAAAACACAAGCAGTCTCCTCTCCAAACGCACTCACTCAGACTCATTTTAAGACTTTCCCTGCAGACTACTCAAACATCCTGTAAACCGAGTTTTTTAGCATGCGCCAGTTTCTGTAATGTGCAGTGACAGGGCGCATCAGATCCTCAGTCTTTCAAGAAGCCTGTCACTTTGGATTCCACTCAAGATGTATGACAAGCCTTTAACATACTCAAAGCCCATTTCAAACCCCAGGCTATGCAGAACACTGCTATCAGTCAGCAAAGATGCTCTCTGCAATGCTGAAAACACCAAAGAATGTTCAAGTAAAAAGATATATGATATGATATATGAAATATGCATGAAATGTGTAATTGTTCAAAAAGATTAGCTTTTTTTACAGTATGAAAGCAACAAAATTAACACAAACTATATACACTGAGTATACCTCAACAGGTTACAGGAAATATAGTAGATTTATGATTTGAACTAAAATAGGTCATTGCTTTGCTTTTATGTGCACTCTGCATATGCGCGCTAGACCTTTAAAAGCAATGTTATTTTCACTGTATGTGTTGGGACTCTTGGTGTTAGGTGCCCAGTAGGAGCCCCAACGAATAAGAGCTCAGTGTGTTTGTTCATTCATTCTTACTTTAACAGCTTTTTCAATGTGCAGTGTTTATGTGAATAATGTTACGGCCTGGACAAGCCTCTCGAGTCCAGCAGTGTTGTTATCCTGCAAGCCAACCTGGAAGTTAACTCTGCCACGGTTCGTTGGCTGCAGCCGCCACTAGAACTTCAGTGGGGGTTTGAATGTGCCTTTAGATTGATGCTGAAAATAAGGAGTGTGTGTTTCACACAGGCGGACACCAGGCAGACACCAGTTGAGGTACAACTGAGGTTGCATTTGTGTCACTCTGAGCATAGCAATAGCACTACGCTAGCGAATCTCGATCTCATAACATTCAAAAATTGAAAAGTGTGAATTTTAAAAATGTAATAGCTTCTAAACCAGGGGTGTCAAACATAGGGGCCGTGGACCAGAATCAGCCCACCAAAGGGTCCAACCAGGCACACTGGGTGACTTTGCAAAGTGTGAAAATTGCAAAGAAGTAATCAATTCCAATTCCAGATTTGCCACTTTAATCTCAGAGAATATCCGAGTTCTTTTTCTGTTAATTTACGACTTTAATCTTAGAAGTATTATAATATTACCCCTCTCCAAGGGTCCGTAACATTATTTTCTTCCCTACAAGGGCCTTAGAACGCTGTTGTAGCAGAAGCAACTTGCGTTTGCCAACATCGAGCTGACAAGAAACTCTGTGGCAGATAAAGTTTCTGATCTTTCTGGAGTGGTTTACTGGTCTGGCCCATCTGAGATCAAATTAGGCGTATGTCATATTGATATATGTTAAAGGAATAGCCTAGTTTGACACTTGAGGCTTTTTTCTTTAAACACTATTGAATGAAAAACAAGGTTAACAGAGGCACATGAGTTTAACACTGTGTTCAGTCATTTCTGTACCACCCACACTCCCACCGACGCAGCTAGAAATATGTAACATATGTATTTTAGCACAACTTACATGAGTGTTTAGCAACAAATACTGTCGTAACATTCTGCAAAATTCGTCAGTTATGTGTCATCCATAAATAAACCATTTTAAATGGCATACCATGGGTTTTCATTATCACTAGAAAATATACAAATTCATCGAAGAATTCTACCCTTTTTCTTTATATTTCAAAAGCAAATTCCTTTGTGCGCTAATACAACATTGCATTACTCTAACCTCAAGTCCAACAGGAGCTAAGGGCTGAGTGCTATCTTTGGTTTTACTCTAATTTTAAAGGACAATATGGACTTCAAAGAGAATAAGATGGACTTTGAAGGGGAGGTGTTATTCCCCCCTTTTTTTTACTTCTATTGATTGTGTGAGAAAGATAAGAACAAAGACTGTTGCTCATTTCCTTTGACCACACATGCAATCCACAGCCTTTCAATCATGTCTTGTCTTTGCTTTTTATCTAAAAGTAAGCCGAGAAACTGATCAACTTTACGCCCAACCATACCTTAACCCTCGTGTTGTCTTCCCATCCATCATGAATGTGTTGTCCTTCTGGGCCAAAATTTTAAATGAACTTTTTTTGGCACTTTTTCCAATGTTTTTGACACTTCACACACATGTTTTTGTCACTTTTCTCAACGCTTTTTAAAATTCATGGTCATTAAACCTAATTTAAATGACATTATACCTAATTTTTGAGTTAAAAAAAGCAGAAATTATGCATTTTTTTGATGAATAGTTTTATATCAGAGCATGTTGAGTGAATAACAGACTGTTTTATGTCAAACTTTAGTCTTGACACTGTTTTGAAACCATTAAAAATGTTTTTTCAAATGCTATGAAATTGAATAAAACACCCAAAATTCAATGAAAGTAATCATTAATAGTACCTGCGAAGATTTTTATGTGTTCTATACAATGTACATCATGCATCCATGTTATTTTTGGGCAATTTGGTTGTAAGAAACCCACATTTCTGATATAAAAAAAAACTTTGAAAACGGGTCAAATTTGACCCTAGGACAACACAAGGGTTAATCTCAGGTCAGAAATCATTTACGTTTTTGTAGGGCTGAACAATATAACCTATTGTTTCCCTATTGTCATTGAAATTTCAATAATTGAGCGATAAACACATTGCGAAAGCCCACGCTATTGCACTCAGGGATATTTTGAGTTAGTTGTATGAGAGTATCAGGAAAAAAATACACTTTAAAATGGAACTATCATTCCTTTTTTTATTGGTGTGTTTTGTGTTCTGTTCAATGTTCAAATAAATGAATGTTGGAAATAATTTTCTTTCATTTTTTTTATTATTCAACAAGGAATTTGTAGTATTTAAGCAGTATACTTAAAGTATAAATATCTGTTCATTTATTGCAAGTAATATTGTTAACCCGATATTCAACAATGTTGTCGGGCATCGCATATTTTTCTCACGTTGTGCAGCCCTGTGTTTTTGTTCAATACCCAAACCTGCAACAATGTGTTGCATTTTAACTACACTCCGTCTAGGTTTTCTGAATTTCTCTTAATTTGTACACTGGATGTGTAAAGGACTACACAGGAAATGTGTCAACACAACAACCAGCAAAAAAGGAGGGGAATCTGGTGGAATCAAAAGAGCGAGGGCTTATGAAGATTTGACTTAGAGGTTGATATATAACAATCCCATCAATTTCCAACCTATCCAAGAAACATTTGAAGTCATGAAAGCATATGCTATCTTTGAAGTGATTACATAAATGTGTCATGCTATTCTTCACTACACCCTCTATTATGTGCAAGGTGGACTCAGCAAAAGTCTTTACAGTATTTTTTCTTTTGCACTTTGAAGTGATAATGTTATATTTTTACTCCAGTTAAGTATGACTGAGAAACAAGCATCCATTTATTTCTGAATTCCACTCAGGGTACATCTAATGCGCGTGTTTAATGGCTGTATTTGAGGGTGTGTGACCCTAGCAATTTGATAGATTGTGTCATATGTATGTAGTGTCAGTAAAAATGTTTCTGTTTTTTCCCCAGACTTTCCAAATAGATAATAGATAACAACTAACTTCATTTCAGATTAGGAATGGGCGATATGGCCAAAATCTTCTATGCCAATAGAGGTAATTTATCCGGATAAAGATATATCATGATGCTTGTTCTGTTGTTATACAATATATAAATAGTCTATATGAAATGACCACATGGTGAAGCCTATTTTTGGATACTTGTGTGAATGAAATACTTGACAAATGAGAAGTACTAAGTATTTTCTCTCTCTTTTTTTTTAAATAACTATAGTGCAAAATGAACATAACGCGCAAGGATCAGAACCTAAAGCATTGTTCAAATGCTGTCAATATTGGTGTGAACCAGTTTGGCTACTGGTTTCACACAAAGACACAAGGAAACAAGGGGAAACAGCTAGCCTGGTTCCGTCCAAAGGTAATCTAAATCCACAACGTCAGGGTAAATCCAGACAGCTAGCTAGACTATCTGTCCAATCTGAGTTTTCTGTTGCACGACTAAAACTACCTTTGAACGTACATATGTTCCACCAAAACAAGTTCCTTCCCGAGGCTATTTTGCAGAGGCACCGGGGCTCCGTCCGGCGCTTAGCGCCACCCAAGACGATTGGTATTGGTTTAAAGAAATGCCAATAAACCAGAGCACTTTTTCCTCCCATCCTGGAATGCTGTGTGGACTAGCCAGACCCTCCTCTACAACGCTGTGGAGGAAGGTCTGGCAAGGTGAGACTAGTCCAAAGGTCAGTCTACCAGCCTACGAGCAATTCTAAAGCTCACTAATTAACATGTTAACATTGCACACATATTGTTTAGAATGACCATCTATCACTTTCATTTCCAATATGACAGGAGCATGGTCTGAGATCATCATGTTCTCCGTTTCAGAGTGTCCCGGGCATAAATAATTTGACTCTCTCTTGTTAAATTATCTTGTGATGAGATGAGAATCAATAAAAGAGCAACCAGTCAAAACAACTGGTGCATAACTATGATATTCTGTAATCTTTGGACCCATTTCATTGTGTCACGGTTTTGCTCATTTTTGACAGAGAATAAACAGGAATGCAAATGCTGTGTACTAATTAATTACACTGTGTGATGGCTCGGCTGGCTGTCCGTATGTATCCACCTGGCCCATTAACTTTCAATTCAGGGAGCGAAATTTTCCGCACCATTTCTACAATTAAAAAACGTCTGGACGCACACTTCTCAATTCATTTGGCTGACAAGTTTTAAAATTGATTGCCCTCATTAAGCTATTAAATTGCCCTTTTTTAAATCAAAAAATGTAAATGACCACTGCAATGGCTAGTCAACACAGAGCTCTTTTACTAAGCTTGTTTGACGATGCTGTGGGTAGAAATTAGTCATTGATTCAATGCTTGCCCCTAATTTCATGTTCATATGCATGTCGCTTCTGCCTAATTCAATTCATCACAAGTGGAAAAGACAGAACTATCACATTGGGTGCCTCCTGCCAGATACTTACATTTGAGTCACTGTTAATACACAACAGAACAAAGAGTGACATGAAATATGTCAAGTAGAAAAATAGCCCAACTGACAGGCCTAAATTTAGCCGCTGTATAGTTTTGTGCTGCCCATCACTCACACAAGTGTCTCCTTTTTCATGAATGAAAAGGCCAACCTGATTGTACAGGCAACCTTTGCAAGGTTACACGAGCTGTCATGTTAAGGGCCACATCCAGAATAGCCAAAACACAGTCCACTAACAAAATGTCCACTCAAAACCACTTTTACACAATGCACTACAGTACCTACCTACAGTACCTCTGTGGTCACACTTACAGTACCTCAGTTATAAATAGGATGACAACTAAAACAATTGGCCTGATTATTGCTCTCTACTTGGGCCAATACATAGTCATCGCTAGCCCCAGTTTACATTTGAGATGACTGTGTTCATGTTTATTTCTACAAATAAAAAGTGGAACAAAGGAACTTCACAGTGGTATGTCTAGGTGTCTAACTCAGGCTGACAACAACACTCTGTATGTCACCACATCACCACTGGGATAGAAACTCACTAGCCGTGCCACAACCATAATGCAATGTTTGCTCACCCAGTTTGCACAATGCAAGCAAAGAGTTTTGTGACTTTAGGCTGACATCTTTGTTAAGAAACAGAGTGGCACCTTGAGAAATTAGTGAAAAGTCGTCCTTAGCTAGCTACTGTGGAGCAAAGAGAATTATTTGTTTAACTCCAATTGTATAGGGAAGACTTTTAGGAACCTGGACATGCCTTCAAATACTAATTCAAATAAAATTCCCAAAGTACTTTGGGTGATGTAAACAGGAAGGATAATGTTGACTTAGTTAATTACCATCATGGATGTTTTTTTAAGATTATTTTTTTAGGCTTTTTCTGCCTTTAATTATGATAGGACAGCTAGGTGAGAGAGGGGGAAGACATGCAGGAAATTGTCATAGGTTGAATTTGAACCCTGGACCTCTGCGTCGAGGCATAAACCTCTCAGTATATGTGCGCCTGCTCTACCCACTGAGCCAACCCAGCCATGGATGTTTTAAGAGAAGGGTTACCCTGTTTGCTACAATTTGAGCCCTGTTTATTTTATCCTATATTTGTTTATATTGTTTATATTTGTTTCCTATATTTTGGTAAACTGGCACCGTTAAAACTATGCCGAATTAACTATTAGCAGTTCCTTTTTGCAATGCCTCTATGAATGCACAAACAACTATCACTGAATTACTTTGATGCTGATTAAAACTTAAAAACGCGATGATTCTCCGGCAAGTTCTGGAGTTATACGGAGTGACGTATTTGTACGATCACAAAATGGATTTATGGATGTTTACTCGCAAAGGACAGTGGAGATAACATCCTCGGAAAGTGCAGGCCATGCTGAACCCACAAATGTGTGTTTGCCTTAATTGCGTCCATAAGTGTCACTGCTAGTTTTTCCAACTGCAGACCGTGCGCAGCAGGTGAAAAGGGACAGGTGCTGTTCTAAAAACAGGAAGTTAATTATTGTAGTTTGTCGGGCGACATCAACGGGCAAAACTACAAATAATTAACTTCCTTTTTAGAACACCGTGCACCTGTCTCTTTGCACCTCATCAGTATCTTGGGGAGGAAGTTGGAAGTTTCCATTAACTACTATTATGTGAATACGTATTCACAGACAATGTAGGAGCATTATGCTAATAGCCTATAAACCAGTAAATATGATACATCATGGTATTTCATAGTTGCTTCTTCTCTCAGATTGGATGGAAATTATTTTATTTTTCTCTCAGATGGCATTTGTATTATTATAATATATCCAATTGTGTCTTCCCTATCTATGCATATACTGTACTGTGTGGCGTGACTGCTATGCATATAGACTATAGACCGAGCCTAACTATAGCCTTGATAGTATAATGACTATATCATTATAAATAACTTGTTTTAGTAATGTGAGCATCACCTGTAATATGAACCAGCAAGCAAATGGCTGCATTTTGTAGTATGAATATCTTCTTTTAGTTGAGTTAGGCTACATGGCGATTTTCAAATATACATTTTGGAGCTCTTTATCACATATGGCTGTATACAGGTACGTAGCTGGGACTTTTGTACACTATTGAAGTTTCTTTTACCTTAGCGCGAGTGCAGCAAGGCTTAAATAGCATAAACCAACATTATGCAGCATCTTGTTTTCTGCAAATGTTTCGCCAACAGCCCCAGGACTCGAAGCGCTATGAGTCATTTTTAGTATATTGCTTAGAATAAAAGAACACAATAAACAGAACATAAACACACACTTCAACCCCTAATTTTCTTTGTAATGCTTGTGCATGAGTGGTTATCAGTGCCCAGAGCCAGACAATATGACTGGCAGCACTATGCAAGCATAGACTTCTTGTTCATAAATTTTATGATTAATACAGACTGTGTTGTAATCTGGAAAAGCATCCTGGCATGAAGGATGAGGATTATATATTTTCATCTCAGAAACTAATTGAAAAGGCCCATGATGGTGCTGTTATCACTCTTGTCCCCAGCTGAGTTATGGCCAGGGTGAGATATGACTGACAGAAAAAAGGGAGACTTAATGAACAGCATGTGACTGTTAAATAGGCAGGTGCTGGATTGTAGGCCTGGACATGTTTTAATAAAGATATCTCATATGAGTCAGTATTCAGCCATTCAGATTAAGTGATAATACCTGCTGCCTGTTGCGGGCACCTTTGTAATGGAAGAATAACCAGGCAAAGTCATTCTTTTGCTATATTACATGAAATATAACTCCAGATCAGTTACACGTGCAGCTCAAGGAAATGTATCCAGTTTAATTCTAATACAATTATACATTCATGTTGGAAAAAAAGGAATTATAGCCTACATCTGAATATAGCAATGAGTAATATTAAGTTGAATTCTTTGGTGGGTGTGAGATTTATTTAATCTACTTTAATAATACGGTACAGTAGTTTTAGTCTATTTATATATCGTTTATAATTTTTCAGTTGTAGATGGACATGACCTACCACTGGATACTCACCTGCAATCACTGCCCATTGTGTTCAGGGATTAGTTTGATATTTTGGGAAATAAGCTTATTTGCTTTCTTGCTGACAGTAAGAAGAGAAGCTAGATACCACTCTCATGTCTGTACGGTAAATATAAGCCAGTAGCCATTAGCTTAGCTTAGCATAAAGACTTAACATGTGTAAAAGTGTCACATTGTGGTATTTTTTTATTTATTTTTTTACTTTGTATTTTGTACATATTTAACAAACAAGATCTAAAGTGTTTCTTAGTGAGCTTTAGAGGCGCTGATTGGCAGATTTATTTTTACCTTTGGACAGAGCCAGGCTTAGCCTGGAAATCTAGACGCACCCTAGCGGCAGCAAATTTAATTTACAGCCAGGTGGGTCTAGGCACTCTCCGTTGACTTGCAAGCTGGAAAAACCAAACTCTGGTCAGGCCAATCACATCGTGTATAGAGTCGGTGGGCGGGGCTTATGGCTGCTGCTGCTGGGAACAGTGGTCTTCTGCAAGACTTGGAGTTAAGCTTTTCTTTGAGAAAAGAACCAAGAACGGCACTGAAGTAAGTAAGTTCTTAAAAAAGGAAGATGTGTTCGGAGTTTTGCCGACCAGATACGGCCAAAGTTTAATCAGTCAACTAGCTCCGCTACATTCGTTGCGTGCAGAGGGAATTTGAAAGACAACCGTTTATCCCGCCCCTCGGATTGAGCTCCGTCAATGGTGAGTTCCCAGACTCAACATCTTGATGTGGGTCTAGCTTGTCAGGCTAAGCCAGGCTAGCTGTTTCCAGGCTTTATGCTAAGCTAAATGCCTGGCTGGCTGTAGCTTCATATTTACCACACAGACAACTGGTGTTATAGATTTTTCTCATCCAAATCTGGCCAAGAAAGCGAATAAACTCAAAATGTCAAACAATTCGAAATTGAAATGAAGCAATATCTACTTGCGTCCACTCACCACAGGTTATGGCCTTAGTATAGATGTGAGTTATGAGAAAGTATCCGGTATATATCGAGTAAAAAGGCAAATATTCAGAGAAAAGTCAGAAGAAATAAAAATAATTTTGTGTAACAAAAATACTTCTCTTTAATTCTCTTCTGGTTACCCCTCAAATTTAAGATGGGAAACAGAAATAACTTTCTTGCTCTGGTTACACTGTTGAAGCAGTGCGAATGTATCCCATGTAGTACAGCCTGAGTTGTAAAGTAATTAGAATATATATTTTTTTAAATTGGGCCTTTTTTTGACAGGACAGCTGAAGACATGAAAGGGGAGAGAGAAGGGGGAATGACATGCAGCAAAGAGCAGGTTGGAGTTGAACCCCGGGCCCGCTGAATCAAGGAATAAACCACTATATATATATAAATATATATGAGCGCCCGCTCTACCAACTGAGCTATCCGGGCGCCCTGAAGGATCTTTGAGTACAGTTTTATTGTAGTCTGGCATTTTGGATACTCTGTGAAGCTGACTGTTCATCAACCCACTCGGGCCTGAATCTCTGACCCGCTGCTGAGATCATTTATACTTACAGTGACTCACACGGTACACAGCAGTATCTAAAAGGCAAATTCTGAGGCAAAGGTTAAGTACTTGGAAAGGTAATCATCCATAAACCAACTTAAAAGGGAGGACACGTTTCAGCAGAGAATAAAGTGTTGGTTTAATCTTTCCTTCTCACAGTGACCTGGTATCTCACGCAGAGGAACTATAAAGCAGAATGCATCCCCAGCTGAACATTCAATGTTGGTGTGTGAGCTACATTGATGGGTTTTATTAATTTCTACCCAACGAAGGAGAGCATATTTCATTCAATTCCAGCTCATTTATAACTTGTCAGACACAGAGGCATTAACCTTACAGGCCAATTGTTGGTTAAAGAATGACAGAAACAAAGGTTTTGTCATATTTTTTTATTAAAACTAGAAAGATTCCAAGTGCTGTACAGTAGATGTGACTTAAAGCAGGTAGAAATTCTGGAAAGAGATTAGTGATACAGACAAATATGGTTGTCTGTATAGGCTGGTCCACCACTTTGGCCCAGCAACTATTAGACAACTATTCGATGGACTGCCATTACGTTTTCATGTAGGGTCATCATCAGGTCAAATTTTGAATTTGTCCAATACTTTGGTTTGTGACAAATCTATATTGACGACGTTCCACTTCTGGGATTGTTGCCTGAAATTCCGCTGGATGTCCCTCTTTTTAGGCCAGATGTCTGTTACCTTCCGCTTTCTTTGTGTTGGCATTCTAAATTCTGGTCCATAATGAAGACTATGGTTAATTGCTCCTCAGATCTCTGCAGGGTAAATCCAGACAGCTAGCTAGACTATCTGTCCAATCTGAATTTTTTTTTTTCTGTTGCATGACTAAAACAACCTTTGAATGTACACATGTTCCACCAAAACAAGTTCCTTCCCGTGGCTATTTTGCAGAGGCACCCGCCTTTGTGTCCGGGGCTTAGCGCCGCCAAAGACAATTCTGATTGGTTTAAAAAAATGCTAATAAACCAGATCACATCTTTCTCCCATCCCGGAATGCTGTGTGGACTAGCCAGATCCTCCTCCGCAGCGCTGTGGAGGAAGGTCTGGCAATGCGAGACTAGTTTATGCCTAAAAATGTGAGAAATGAATGACATGCTCATCAGCCTCAGCTGTACTTTGTTTTTAGCACTAATTGGCCAGTGTTAGCATGCTAACATGCTAACCTAAGATTCCTCACATTGGATGTCTATTAGCCACCCAGATGAAACAGTAGTTTTCTTTTAAAAGCAGCAACAATCTTCATACATATTGGTGGACTTGAGATCGTGGTGACTTACCGACTGTGAACTTTACCAAAACAGCATGGTGGAGGAGTGTATTTTTCCACCTTATCAGCATGAATCTACTGAAGCATAAACTCAAGCCTGTTCATGTTAAAAGTATTACTGAATGGAATAATTGTACAAAGCTCTGTCATAGCATTGCAAGCAGGGATTAAGAAGAACTAGGTTTCACAGCAAAAGTCAACTCATATCCGCCAGCAGCCTCCACTGCTTTATCTCACCTTTAAAGCCTGCCACTGGACATCCAGCTGGAAGACATCAAACCAAAGGTCAGGTCGACGATGACTACAGGAGTATCTGGAGGCCAGTCAGAGGATGAGAGGGCTGAGCAAAGGCCAGCGTGGCTCACCATGTCAATGCAGATGACCTGCCCTTACGTCTTTTACTTTCCACATGGAAATGTTTTGGAGAATATTTTACAATTATATGTTACTCATTGAATACAGAAAAAAAACATTATGTGTTCAGGAAGTTACTGTTCTGAGACTATGAAACTATGCACAGAATGATTTTGAGCAAAAAAAAACAACAAAAGGTATTGATGGTACGTGTTATTAAAACAGAATTTCACAAGAGCCCCTTTTCCTTTTCTTTTGTGTTGTAGTTATACTTAATACATTGTGCCGCAATTGTTGTTTTTCTATTAAAATTCAATGAAACATTTATAAAGCCATCAGATTTAGGTGCTTTTTGTAGCACTGATGTCATTGTTGTCTGTAGTTAAACCCTAAAACTTTGAAGTGAGGTGCTGGCTCATACACTGTTATCCTTAATTAGTTGACTTTACTAGAAATTTGCTGGCTTAATTTTTTTATTTTTTTTATTAACCTTTATTTATTCAGGGAAGGTTCACTGAGAGGGAACCTCTCTTTTGCAGGAACGCACTGTTCCACATTTATACCTGCCCAGTACAACCACAGTCTGATCTGCTGGCCACTGAGCAGCTCCACTGGAGCAGTTGGGGTTAAGGGGCCTTGCTCAAGGGCACCTCAGTGGTGGTAACGAGGGAGGGACAAGCACTGCTCTTTCACTTCCCCCCACCAAGATTTGATCCTGTTGGTCTGGGGATTGAACCCATGACCTCCCGGTCACAAGCTCACTTCTTTAACCTTTATGCCACCACTGTCCTCCAAATTGCTTTAGTTTTTACAGGTTAGGTTGTATTAACACAGGTCGTTAAGTTGATGCAGTAGACAAATCAAGTTCACATTAGCAGTCATTACTAAAAATCATTAGTAAACATAAATAATTTTTTTCTGGAGTCATGTTGTCTAAAATGAGTTAAACATGCAAATAAACATAACAAACATAAAGCACTAGGCTATTTACCACTACTAAATAATTAATTTCTTCATATAAATAGCGTTTTCTCCGTGAACCATCACCTTATCGTGGTGGAGAGGTTTGTGTGTCTCTGTGAACCTGAGGGCTGTGTTGTCTGGAGCTTTGTGCTCCTGGTAGGGTCTCCCAAGGCAAAGTGGTCTCAGGTGAGGGGCCAGACAAAGAATGGTTCAAAAACCCCAATGAAGAAGCAAGGTAGAGATGGAGTGACCCTGCCCGGAGGAAGCCCAGGGCCCCCGTCTGGAGCCAGGCCCAGACGGCGGGCTGGTCGGCGAGCGCCTGGTGGCCGGGTTTGCCACAGAGCCCGGCCGGGCACAGCCCGAACAAGCTACGTGGCTCCCATCTCTCCAGCCCATGGGCCCACCACCTGTGGGAGGAACCGTTGGGGTCGGGTGCGATGCCACATGGGTGGCAGTGAAGGTCAGGGGCCTCGGCGGACCAGACCCGGGCGGCAGACGCTGGCTCTGGGGCGTGGGCGTCACCTCTCTGTGGGGAAGGAGCCGGAACTGGTGCGGGAGGTGGGCGCTACCGGTTAGATCTGGTGGGGCTTACCTCACGCACAGTCTCGGTTCTGGAACCATGCTCCTGGATAGGGGTTGGACTCTTTTTTCTTCCGGAGTTGCCCAGGGTGTGAGGCGCCGGGCGGGTGTGGGGATACTCACAAGCCCCGGCTGGCGCCGCTGTGTTGGAGTTTACCCGGTGGACGAGAGAGGGTCGCCTCCCCACGCCTGCGGGTTGTGGGGGAAAACTCTGACTGTTGTTTGTGCATATGCACCAAACAGGAGTTCGGAGTATTCGGCCTTCTTGGAGACCTTGACTGGAGTCCTGCATGGGGCTCCAGTGGGGGACACCATTGTTCTGCTGGGGGACTTCAACGCACACGTGGGCAATGATGGAGACACCTGGAGAGGCGTGATTGGGAGGAACGGCCTCCCTGATCTAAACCAGAGTGGTTGTTTGTTGTTGGACTTCTGTGCTAGTCATGGATTGTCTATAACGAACACCATGTTCGAACATAGGGATGCTCATAAGTGTACCTGGTACCAGAGCACCCTAGGCCGAAGGTCAATGATCGATTTCATAATCGTTTCATCTGATCTGAGGCCGTATGTTTTGGACACTCGGGTGAAGAGAGGGGCAGAGCTGTCAACCGATCACCATCTGGTGGTGAGTTGGGTCGGGGGTGGGGAAGACTCTGGACAGACCTGGTAAGCCCAAACGTGTAGTGCGGGTAAATTGGGAACGTCTGGAGGAGGCCCCTGTCCGACAGACTTTCAACTCACACCTCCGGCGGAGCTTTCGTGCATCCCTGTGGAGGCTGGGGGCATTGAACCCGAGTGGACAATGTTCAAAGTTTCCATTGCTGAAGCTGCGGCGAGGAGCTGTGGTCTTAGGGTCTTAGGTGCCTCAAGGGGCGGTAACCCACGAACACCGTGGTGGACACCGGTGGTCAGGGAAGCCGTCCGACTGAAGAAGGAGTCTTTCCGGGATATGTTATCCCGGAGGACTCCGGAGGCAGTTGCAGGGTACCGAAGGGCCCGAAGGGCTGCAGCCTCTGCCGTGAAAGAGGCAAAGCAGCGGGTGTGGGAGAAGTTTGGAGAAGACATGGAGAAGGACTTTCGGTCGGCACCAAAGTGCTTCTGGAAAACTGTTCGCCACCTCAGGAGGCGGGGAACCATCCAAGCTGTGTACAGTAAGGATGGGACACTGTTGACCTCAACTGAGGAGGTAATAGGGCGGTGGAAGGAGCACTTTGAGGAACTCCTGAATCCGACTAATACGCCCTCTATGTTAGAGGCAGAGCTGGAGGATAACGGGGATTGTCGTCGATTTCCCAGGCGGAAGTCACTGATGTAGTCAAACAACTCCACAGTGGCAAAGCCCCGGGATTGATGAGATCCGTCCAGAAATGCTCAAGGCTCTGGGTGTGGAGGGGCTGTCCTGGTTGACACGCCTCTTCAACATTGCGTGGAAGTCTGGGACGGTGCCAAAGGAGTGGCAGACTGGGGTGGTGGTTCCCCTTTTAAAAAGGGGGACCAGAGGGTGTGTGCCAATTATAGGGGTATCACACTTCTCAGCCTCCCTGGTAAAGTCTACTCCAAGGTGCTGGAAAGGAGGGTTCGGCCGATAGTCGAACCTCGGGTTGAGGAGGAACAATGCGGATTCCGTCCTGGTCGTGGAACAACGGACCAGCTCTTCACTCTCGCAAGGATCCTGGAGGGAGCCTGGGAGTATGCCCAACCGGTCTACATGTGTTTTGTGGATTTGGAGAAGGCGTATGACCGGGTCCCCCGGGAGATACTGTGGGAGGTGCTGCGGGAGTATGGGGTGAGGGGGTCTCTACTCAGGGCCATCCAATCTCTGTATGACCAAAGTGAGAGCTGTGTCCGGGTTCTCGGTAGTAAGTCGGACTCGTTTCAGGTGAGGGTTGGCCTCCGCCAGGGCTGCGCTTTGTCACCAATCCTGTTTGTAATATTTATGGACAGGATATCGAGGCGTAGTCGGGGTGGGGTAGTTTTCGGGGGGGTAATCGAGTTTCATATATTTTTTCCCCATGAGCCTTTGCATCGCTTCAGCACAGAACAGTTCAAATGACCCCGCCCCTCCCATACAGAAACTTAACATCCTTTGTTATCTCTGCTTAATATGATCTGTGCACTACATACTTGCTAAAAAGTTTAATTACAACTAAAACTGGGTTTACAGTGAGACATTAAAAGAAAAGAAGTTTGACAAAAAGTTTGATCTTGATTTTTGTCCTTTCGGATTAATTGACTCTACACACATTTAATTGGCTTGTGACTGTGTTTGTCCCTGGGGTAGAACGTGGGAGAGAGAAATATTTTCTGGAGATTTAAGGGGATACACTACGTTGAATAGGGTACACATTTTACCTAAAGGCCCGGACACACAGAGCAGATAATCGGCCGTTGGACAGTCTAGCGAGGTCAGTGACTCGAGTCTGTTCGGTGAGTTCCGTGCCGTCGTCCTTCATTTTGGGCGATTTGACATGTATAATCGGAGGGGCGGGAACTGCTGGCGGTCGGACTCAAATGAACCCATCTGATTGGTGGAGTGCTAACCCCAAAACAGGGAGCGGAATAAGCGTGACTAGAGTCTCTCAAAATCTCACGAAAATCTTTTAAACTGACCTTTGTCGATCTGAAATGAAGACAGATTCAGCAACTGCATGGCCTATTTCTCGCTTAAAATGTTTTCAGAGACACGTTTCGGTGAACTATTTAAGTACAATATGAGAACGTATTCTGAACAAGCCCCCATGACAGTCTGGCTTTGAATTTCTGGAGAAGCCAGACCCACGTGACTCATTCGTCCAATCAGCTGCCGGTTTTAATTTTTTTTTAGCGCCGCCTGCTGTTATGGAGAAGTATTATCGTCTTGTTGCTGTGGTGTATTCCGAGGCACTTTTTTTTTGACCAACTCGGGGAGACTGATCAGTCCAACTGCCTTTTCTGCCGAGGGTCGGCCGTCTGGTTGGTGTGTCTGCAGCTTAAAAGATATCATCATGAAACTACCCCACACTAAGACTTAGACTTCTTCTGAAATTGTATGTTTAGATATCCCAATGAGGAGTTATCTTATTAAATATGTGCTAATTTGGATACATTTCCAGAGCAGAAATTGAAAAAAACATTGGATAAGATTCAAAATTGTTGTTTCATTTTGTTGACATGTTAGAGTCAAAGGTTTTTACAGAGAGCATTTTTGATATCTCTTTTCATCGCTCCATAAATCATAAAATACTGCCAACAGCGATGAAAAAATAAACTTTCACCATGTTTTTAGAAATAAAATGTTATATAAATCCGACTATGAATGATACATGAACAAACCCCTCTGTAAAAACCTTTGGTTGGAGAGAGGTTGGAGTATGTAAGTGCTACTGAATGGAGGGGGGGGCGCTCTGGCTCATAGAATGAGAAAAACTCATTTTGAGAACGCCTAATAAAGCCTATATGTACCGTAAAGCTCCATACGTTTTTAATAGAGTAAAAAATGTTAACTAATAAATATCATCACGAAACTTCTGCAGTTTATTACTTACAGTAAGACATTTTTCTTTTGTATTACAAGTTTTCCAAAATTGTATGTTTAAATATGCAAACGAGGCATGATCTAATGCCAACGTTTGGTGTTTAGGAGAAATCTACAGATGCAAATAAACAAAAGTGTAGTGAAATAAACATCTTAATGTGTATTTTGGTTGTTTTCTTTCCACTAGTCTGAAAGAAGACATGTTATGGATGCAAAAATAGCCCAAAATCTCAAAATTGACCAGTGCATGAACAAAGACTCTATTTTTGCCTGTCTCATCTTTATGTCCTAATTATAGCAAAATCATGTCTAGATACCAGGGCGATTATAACCAAACTACCGAGGTTTTGGGAATGTTGAAAATATGTGAACGCATGCTCAGTGAAACACTGGAGCATTGTAGCCTATACATGATGTCATTCTGGTAGACCTCCCAAGTGTTTATTTTGCCGACACGACAAACATGATGAGGCCAGCATACCAGGACAGTGCATGTTGCTAATGAAGTATTTTGATAATTAGGGTCACAAACACAAGCCATCATTCTCCCCTGCTTGTTATTTGAATAATTCAGTGTGCAAATTAGTTAATGAAACCAATTGCTTTGCCTCGTCATTAAACTGCATATCATTTCAAATGTGGCCTCTTTTAATTTACAATGATTTCCTGTCTGGTTCATTTTCCCATGTGTATGTGATGATGAGAAGGTAGCATTGCACTTTTTGATAACAGCCACTTGTTGTGGGATGCCATGATCCAGTTCTTCTTCACAGAGGCCCGACGGGACTCACTCTGCACAGGAAATATTTGCTTATCCATACGCAGCGGTGGAAGAAATACTCAGATCCTCTAACTAAGTAAAAGTAGAACTATCACAGTCTACAAATACTCTGTTACAAGTAAAAGCCCTGAATTCAAAATGTTACTTAAAGCTATAGGGCCCTATCTTGCACCCAAGCAAGTGTCTTTGCTAGTTTAAGACCGACGCAGTTGTCAATTTCCCGTCCAGCGCCCGGGTCATTTGAATAGCAAATGCACCTGCAACCATCTTTGCGCCCATGGGCGTGCTGGTCTTACAGGGAGGTGTGTTCAGGTGAATTCTTGGCGTATTGCTATCTTGAGGCAGCGGGAAGTGATCGCACCATTGACCAACAAAAACCTGGTCTTAAGTCAATAGCGCAGCATTTCATCGTTATTTTAACAGCAAATTAGCAAAATGCGCCTAGGCTTATGCACGGCACGCGCACACTATGCTTGTTACACACACGCAGGGAAGCGCAGCAGCACACAAACTCAAAATGCAGAAGATTACAAATAAATGTAATATTATGGTGCAAATCCGCCATCATAATAGCAATGCGCCAAGGTTCAAACGTGTCTGGCTTTTAAAGGCTTATGGGAGATGACACTCTGATTGGTTTATTGCACGTTATGCCCAAAACACACCTATGAATCAATGAAGACACTAAGTACAACCCTTTTGAACTATGCATCCAGCAACGTGCGCTTGGATCGTTAAAATAGGGCCCATAGTGTGTAGTTTCTGTAATCCCCTTTATTAGCTTTGTGTCAACTCCTTCGGCAATGGCTTGAATGTAACGGATGTTCATTACGCATAAAAAAAGTCGCGCACCATAGCTTTAAGTAAAAGCACAAAAGTATTATCAGCAAAATGCACTTAAAAGTATCAAAAGTATAAGTGCTCAGTATCACGTATCATTCAATGGCTCCTTTCAAAGTGTTATTATAGAATATTGTATTATTTTGGTTGTATTACTAATGAATACATGTACTGTAAGAGCATTTTATTGTTGTAGTTCATCAATGTAGAGCCAATTTTAGATACTTATACTACTTGGTAGATTAGTGTAGTACTACATCAAATCACATAAAAAAAACTGCACAATGTGTTTTTTTTTTTAAATGTAAAAAGTAACTCTTAACTACAGCTGTCAAATAAATATAGTGGTGTTGTGGGATTTCAGAGAATTGGAGGACCCAAATGCAGAGACAGACAGGCAGTGGTGAGCTTGAGGATTTAGTACCATAAAATCCATACTGAATACCAGTGATGCCACGTAACGCGTTACTCTAATCTGACCATTTTTTTCAGTAACGAGTAATCTAACGCATTACTATTTCCAAACCAGTAATCAGATTAAATTTACTTATCCCAGTCACTGTGCGTTACTATTTTTGTCATTTTCCTTAGTAAAAATTTTGCTTTCTTCTTGCGTCTCGGGGAGTGAAGTCACGTATGCGACAAGTCACGTTTTCAGCATGAGGACAGTTCACGTGTACCACGCAGCGACACAAACGTAAACAACAACGGAGGGAGGAGAGAGATGCGCGTTTTCTAGCTGGAAATACAGTCACTATTTAGAGTTTATGAGATTTATTAGAGTCAGCTAAAGACGGCAATATTAAGGTTGATTGTACACTCTGTGCTGGTGGCGACTACGTCAAATCTGAAGAACCATTTGGAGTTGCAGCACTGCAGCCAAACTTACAGAGCAAGTCCCAGCAGGTGGAGCGAAGCAGAGGGCAGAAGGTCCCCCACCACCCAAACAACAAAAGCTGGACTTCGGTGCAAAACCAGTAAGTGGGGGAGAGTTGAAGAAGTTGGCCGGGCAGTAGGCCTACGTTGTAGAGGAAATGCTGCCCTTAAACACGGCTGACTCGCTCTCTTTCGTGCCATAATAAACCAGATCCTACTACTGGCAATGCTGAGCTGCCTCACAGTAAACCGGTTGTCATTTTTATGTTGAGGCTGTGGGGGTGTTGTCGGCAGTTTCTGAATGTAACTAATAAAGTAACTTGTAATCTAACTTCGTTACTTTTAAAACTAAGTAATCTGTAAAGTAACTAAGTTACTTTTAAAATCAGGTAATCTGTAAAGTAACTAAGTTACTTTTTCAAAGTAACTGTGGCAACACTGCTGAATACAGTCCTGAAAGTTACTGGTTTTAATCTGTGTGTGACATTCAACACTCCCATCAGTCCCCACCCGGGTCTCGGTCTCGGCACGCACGCACGCACGCACGCAGGCACGCACGCACGCACGCACGCCAAAACAGAAATAATGATCTGACACTAGACAAAGACAACACAGAGACTAAATACAACAGGTAACAGGGTGAAACAAGGAGCAGGTGACACGAGGACTCAGGAACAGGTGAAACACATCAGGGTGGGGCAGACAATCACAGAGGCGGGAAAACACAAGGCAGGAGGTAAAACATGACAAGACAAGGGAGAAAAACAGACTACAAAATAAAACAGGAAACCCATACACAACCATAACAAGTGGAGTAGAAAGTACATTTCCCTCTGAAATGCAGCAAAGTAGAGGTATAAAGTATAGGCATGTCAAAAAGTACAGTACTTAGGTATACTGTAAATGTATAGAGTGTGAAATGACAACACTGCTCTCCTGTGTATCCTCTGTTCTTAAACATTGCTACAGCAAGAATACAGTCAGCGGGGCTGACTCATTCACTGTGTGTTGCTGCTCTCACATTGGGGTGGTTACTGGTGTGTATCTTCTTTGCTTACAGTATGTGTCACTGCCTCTTTGCAGAGCAATATAAGCCCAATGACACACAAGACTGCTGGGATCTGCCCATGAAGAAACAACAGCAGTGCTAGGATCTTCTGCATGTTATTGTTTGGCTGCCTGTTAAAACCTATTTTATACAGTCTATGGTTTAAACCTTTTCTAAGAGTGTGGATGAAGCATTTGAGCTGCTACAAAATCAAGGATTTGAATGGCCTCATTATCATAAACCATGTTTCACCCTGTCCACTTGCATTAGCTAATGCCGTATGTAGTCAAGTCAAGTCAAGTCAAAGTTTATTTATACAGCACTATTTATACAGACAAGCTGACCAATGCGCTTTACAGAGCAATAGAATATCACACGACAGACAAAACAAGAAAAATGTAAGAACAAATTAAACACTATTAAAAGCAATTGAATAGAAGTGTGTTTTCAAGAGTGACTTGAAAACTGACAAGTCAGAAGCAGAGCGAATATGAAAGGGCAAGCTATTCCATAGTGTCGGGCCAGCAATGGCAAAGGCACGATAACCTCTGTGTTTTAAGCTGTACCGTGGTATGGATAAAAGTTTCTGTGTCCCTGACCTAAGATCCCTGGAAGGAGTGTATTGCTCTAGGAGCTCCGATAAATAGAGGGGAGCTTGATTGTTAAGACACTTATAAACAAATAAAAGAATTTTAAAATCGACCCTAAAACGAACCGGCAACCAGTGAAGAGAAGCTAAAATTGGAGTGATGTGTTCGTATTTACGAATGCCTTTTAAAAGTCTTTGAAGACGTGTTAAAGTTGTAGTATTTATTCCGTAATATAAAGCATTACAGTAGTCCAGTCGGGATGATAAAAATGCATGTATCACCCATTCAAAAGCTTGAGGACATAGAAACGGCTTAACTTTAGTCAGCATACGTAAATGAAAGAAACACGAACTGACAACAGAGTTAATTTGTTTATCCAATTTCAAAGAACTATCTATTGAAACACCAAGAACCAAGTATGTATAGTATGTTTCAGAATAAACCAGACTTGATTTTAATTGGACACATCGCCTTTAAATTGAATGTCTCACTCGTGTGGAAAACCCCCGATATAAAGATATAACTTTCTGAAAGAAACGACACTGTACTGATAATAGAACTCAAAGAACACAAAGCTCTGTCTTCGGTAGAGAAGATAAGTCACGTGAAAACAACAATTGAACACAATGCAAATTGTAGTTTTCTAAGGGGGGGTAGGGGGGGGTAGAGATTGAACTTGTAAACCATGTAACTGTGAAGTCTATTGTACAAATCACGGCAAGGAACTTTTGTTGCATGCCTTTCCTCTCTCGGTCTTCATATGTTTCTGATGCTCTTGATTTTCACCCAATTTAAAAAATAAAGGGAAAAAAATCCCCCTCCCGCTCAAAATATCGATATATTGCTCAGCTCTAATTATTACTATTATTATTTTTATTACTATCATTATAATTTTTTCCTCAAACGTTTGCACCAACTCACCTTTTTGCACAAATACAAAAAAGTGAGTTTTTGTAGCAAACACTAATGTTTAACATTGAAAAAACGTGAAAATTGCTCTGTGTGAATACTTTGTTTACATTGAGATTTACAGCCAGGCATGGTAATGTCACCGACCTGTTGCTTGGGTTACAGTGGGGCTGATGGTTTTAGGTAATACAGCATGTAACTCATTACTGATGCATTAAAATCCCTCATTATGGCTCCACTTCACAAAACCAGTGTGACATCTCAGTGTGACAGCGGCAGAAACTTCAATTAATCTAACAACAAACTGAACACGCCACATTTAACTTAATATTTTATCAGTGTGTCTTAAAATGTTATGGTTCTTTTTTTGACACAAAAGTTGCATTTCTTGGTAAAGGAACACACTAATTGTACTATTACAATATGATCTGAAAATTGTAAAACAGTATTATTGTTAAACAGCTAAAACAGTATTATTGTTGAGAAGTTGTTTAAATTCTTCTGGTTAAGAATTAAAACTCCATGTCTAAGCATGGGAATAGGAACACGACAATCAATCATGAATATCATCATCATATAAATATTATGTTTAGTACACCTATGGTTGTGTTCTGATGAGTGGTAGAATTCCAAAAATCCCCCCAAAAATGTAATTATTTATTTATTTATTTAAATTTGTACGTCTACTGCAATCACATGGGAAAAGTAACTGCATTTAAATACTGCAAATCGTTTTAAAAAAAAATCGAGAATCGTTTTTTGAATCGGAAATCGATTTTGAATCGAATCTTGAGCCAAAAAATCAATATTGAATCGTGACATTTTCTGAATCGTGTACCCCTAGTAAATATACAGCAGCTCTACTGCAATGTACATAGAGAGGAAAGAAAAAGACACAAAATACTTTAAATTTCACTAAACTCAGTGAAACCTGCTTAACGGGACCTTATAATAAAAGAGAAAAAAGAGAAATAAATAAAAATATGAGACACAGTTAAACCTGGCTAAAACATGGCTTTTCACACCTGATGAAATCCTGTCTGAGCCCCATACCACAGTTCCCTTTTCGTTCATTAAATAAGGGAACTTTTTAAACACAGGGGAGGAAAAGTAATCTGTAATGCTAAGACGGTTGCTCGATGAACTGTGTCCTCCACACACAGCAACTGATTCAAAAAGTGGATAACAGTAGCCTTATAGGATGAATATAGAGTGAATTATTGAAACTGGATTGTACATTGTTATTTATTTTTTAAGTTAATTTTAAGGTATAGTAAGTGATGTCAATCCAATACACTAGACACACGGTCACCTAGCTCTCCATTTTCTGTGTGCGCTACAAAAAATCCGGTGTTAATGCACAGCCCTGGCTGTGTAAATGGTAAACAAACAGAAAGGAGTGCAGGAGCCACAAAACACTGTTCCAGCAAATCGGCAACATTTGAATGATCCGGCCAGCCAGTAGTTCTTTCTAGGGGGGGAATTGGTTTGGCAGTTGAGTTCAAATATCAAGAATCTTTGTGCAGAATCTCTTACTGCACCTTTAACAAGGCCACTCCAGATAAGGGTGGATAGATACACAGGAAAAGTAAATGCAACAGTTAAAAAAACCAGGGTGGCTAATTTGCCACCCTGGTTTTAAAGTCAAGGGTAAATCAACAGACTGCGTGAAAAAGCGTGTTAATGTGTTGTGTTTATCTGTTATATGGATACATCCCAATAAATCACGGTGCTGTCCATTCAGGAGAAATAGTCACATTCAAAATGCGGAAGTTCAATTAAATACAACTTTAAAAACCAAATTCCCAAAAATAAAGGGATGTATACTAATTTCAACAAAATATCAAGTCCAACAAAGGATGCTCCTGAAATTCTGGTTTCCTTAAAGGCCTGCTCAGCATAACAGAGACAGCACTAGACCTTTTAGTGTAGTATTATCATAACAATGAAGATTTACATACAAATTAGAACACTATAAAGCCCACTTAGCAGTTTACGGGCCACTAACTATCTAATTAAACCATCACATTAAAGCTGAAATAATAACTCATATACTCCTGCTTACATAAGGCCTACTCAGCCAAATGTAAAAAGCAACAAGGTTTTGTTTTTAATTACAATTAGATACAGAGATTAATAATCATATCTTGTCATGTTGACATGCTATCTTTAATTTAGGGTCCTTTAGTGCAAATGCACCCTTGTCTTTAATCTAGACAACGAGACCTTCCAGAGGGCTTTCTGGATCTGAGAGTTCAATTAAAGCTCTAATGTAATCTAGGGTCAAACAGTCAGTGCTTCAATAGCAGTCAATGCAATCTATAGTAAATCAAGCACAGTGGACAAACGATTGGATCTCTCGTGTTAATTGAAAGCCCATTGTTTCTTTTATGTTTATACTGCATGGGAAACCAAAAGTGTGATATGTTCTCTCAGTTGAAAAAGAATAGTTCCCGAGCAGTATTTGTAACTGAATAGCTGTTGAATTGACTCCCCAGGAGGTTCGACTCTGCTTCGAGCATCTGTAGTCTAAACCGGGTCTCGAAAACAGGTTGAACAATATTAACCTCTCCCTGTTTTTCAAAACATTTGCAGTAAAAAATATATTAAGAGGTGACTGGGTGTTCCTAAGCCATATTATTGTCTCTTTGATTTCAGTAATTGAAAAATGAAATTATTTTCATGTGTGAAAGCATAGTCTTAAAGACTAATTTGTGTATCCAATAGGATTACAGATGATTGCCACATGCACTGTGAAGGTTAAAGCATCTTATTGGATTTTCTGAGGTTTGATTCTTGCTCGGTTGGTCTTTGGTGTGTATACTGATGTGTTATAGAAATGAACAGCCCCGACCTGTGGAAAATATTGGCTTAGTTGGTTTTGAATAGTGAAAAACAACATATACTGAACTCATCAATTATGATTTAGTACGCTACAGTACTGTAGGTCTTCAGAATAAAGTGGCCTCTGTAAGACAAGCACATTTGGCATAGGGCCTACGTGTTGTATCATTAATCTGCATTTTAAAGCTTTAGTGCCTAACTTTTTGATATAAGGCTAAGGAACGTCCGCTACATTCAAGCCATTGCCAAATGAGTTGCTACAAAGCTAATTAAGACTATCAGCTCCACACAACTCTCTCTGTATTTCTCAGTATGGCTATGTCGTCCGGAGACTTTGGCACGCAGAAGCTCGAGGGAAGATAATGACCTCTTCTGAAGAGTCCATCGTTTTTTTAATCCTCCGTGTCCTCCTTGGCTACTAGCAACTGTGTGGAGGAGGGGTGGGGGGGGGGGCGCGATCACGGAAGGCTTGTATCATGAGGAAGCGCAGACTGTGTTGTTGACATTACTTAGAATTCCTCATGGGGGAGACAGAAACTACGCACTATAGCTTTAAGAGATACATGCTTGGTTTATGGCAGAGCAACATGGCATTATGACTTTGCATAAACATACACGCCACTTTCCTAAAGCCAAATGGCGTGTTATCTGTACGCATTTTGAGCTATCAACGTGTATGTCTACGCTGTATACAGCGGATGTAAACATACACACACCACGTGGCGTCGCTGTGACAAAAACACGGAAAAAAACGACAAAAACACGACGGTGACCAACGTCACACGCTTAGGAAAACAATAAACAGTTGGGTTTAAGAAAGAAACATTGGGGAAGGCTTTAAAAAAAAAAAGAAAACGGTTGAAAAACGCCACACGCAGGTCCCGGCACTCCAGGGTGAAAATCCTGTGTTTTACCCAATCACCACCCCAACCAACCTCCATATGTGGACTTACGTCCTTTCATACTACTCGCTACGGCAAAAATTCACACGTAATCTAGGTCAATGGCGGTCGAACGGCATTGATAAACACGCTATAAAGCCATTATGCGTCTTAATAACACGCCAAAACGGCATACAAATTGGCGTGTCATACATACGCCACCTTATGAGATCAGTCTGGGCAGAGATATTCAACAGGGGGTCCGTGACTCCTAGGGGGTCCTCAGAGTTAGTGCAGGGGGGCCTCCAAATTATAAGTCTGAAAAGATACATTTAAAGGAATCTAACATTTTAATAGCAAAGATAAATTGGCCTATTTGTGAAAGACAAACATTTAATGTACACATTGAAGATAAGCTTACTATAGGTAAGGTAGCCACTATGGTAGCCGTATAGCTTAAGGAGTCACCGCCATTCATTTTCATCCATCCGGCCCAGTTTAATACAACTTAATTGTATACAGTTCATGTAGTAACGGGTCCCTGCTCTGTCTCTCTTTCAGCTCCTTGGCCTAAAAAACATTGAAGACCCCTGGTTTATGGGATCTTTCTGCCTGATTAATTTGCAAATGTGTCTTAATCCAAATGGAATCAAATGATATTTAGAGAAAGGGCAGTAGTTTCTTCAAATTTCCTGAATCTGGCAGCTACAATTTTCATATCTGCTAAAGTATTTTGGAGCATCATACAATCTTTTGTTCAATATTACACTCCAGGTTAAAATCCCTTGGTATTACTGCTGGCTTTGATAGTTAAACATATATATTATATGTATATGGTAATATGTATAATTTGATGGCTAAAAAGGATGATTTATTATATTATTGATTTTATTCTGAACCTAATGTGGAAAATTATAGACATGGTGTTCTTCAATAACAGCAGGTAGCCACCAGCCGTTTGGCTCCCAGCAGAAATAGTCCTGGACTGTTTGACACTAATGACCCTGGCCCTGCATTACGCTGTTCAGTCTACTGTATGGAGGTGGTTTCACTTGGACTTGTAGCACAAGTGGTATCCGCAGTTGCCAGGGGATTCATGGAAAGATATTGCTAAATTAATATGAAAAAGAATAAAAGGGTTTCAATTAGATTTAAAAAATATATCCACATTGAGTCAGCTGTCACATCTGAACACCAGTTGCAATTGAGATTGTGTGAAATCTAACAAGTGACCAGATAAGTTTCAACTGTGGGCTAAAAATAACAAATAAACAGTTCAAATAGTTAGCTTTACATAATAATGAAACAGTCAAAATAGCTGAAGGTAATGGATAAATAGATGATGTCCAGCTTCTACTGGCGTCTTTGGATGTTTCCTGAATCGACCGCAGAAGTTGGTGTAGCTATTTTGAAAGCATAGCTTTGCTAGCTACCAATTACTTCACACTTGATGAAGTTTAACTACAGCAAAGCTAGGCAGAAATCTAGTTTGGTTAAGCTACACAGAAAAAATAGTTCAAAACTATTTTTCAAAAGAGTTATCATATCGACAAAGTACATAGTATAGGAAATTATAACAAAATATAAAACAAAAAGGTCTCATGCCAGCAAACAAATGCTATTTAATTGAGTTTATTGCAAGAAGTGCCCACTTGTTAACAGGTCATTCATAAACTAAATAAGAAAATGCCCCACTATTCATGGGAAAGTACAGGAACGCCAGCTTTGGTATATGCAATGTCCGTCAGTCTGACACCTGCTTTCAGAAAGTGGAGTCTAGGTGGGGGGGTTGCATCAAGCAGAATGGCTCTGTTAGTGAGGTAACCTCAAAAATAGCATGCAGAAACTTCTCTGAACATTTGTTAAAAAATAGCAATAATCAATACTTGATGACTAGTTTATATCCACAACGTTCCACTTTCCGCTTTCATTGTGTTGTAATTATGGTTAACTGTTCCTCAGATCTCTGCAGGGTAAATCCAGACAGCTAGCTAGACTATCTGTCCAATCAGAGTTTTCTCTCGCACGACTAAAACAACTTTTACACGTACACATGTTCCACCAAAACAAGTTCCTTCCCGAGGCTATTTTGCAGAGGCACCGTTGCTCCATACGGCGCTTTGCTTAGCGCTGCCCAAGACAATTGTGATTGAAATGCCAATAAACCAGAGCATGTTTTTTTCCCATCTCAGAATGTTGTGTGGACTAGCCAGACCCTCCTCTGCAGCACTGTGGAGGAAGGTCTGGCAATGCGAGACTACTTGATGACTAACTGACACCTAATATATTCAAAAATTCTATTCACAGTGAGCTGACATTCCATCTTGCTGGCACAGCCCCAAGATCTCAACTTGTCCTCAACAGAAGTGGCTGCCTGACAAATGCATTGCCTTGCCGGGTTTGTAGTTTCAGTAGTTACCGTAACTACACTAAACATGGCAACAAAAGTAATTTAACTACTTGAATCACGCTGCCAATATGAATGTAGTTGAACTACCAGCAAGCTACTGACAAATGTACCTACACTACTAGTTTAATGACATGTAGTCAACTACTCCTCATCGCTGCACATATGTTGGATTAGATAGGCCACTTGAAGCAGATAAAAAGGTGCAAGTGGGTCACTACCATCCTTTTGAGCTCCGAAGAGGTTTGAAGTGGCCAAATAAATGCTGAGTGCAAGAGCTATCGGAGTTCAGACTATTATAAATGGGAGGACTGAAACAATATTTCTTTTCCACACATATAGAGACAAGAAAGGCACACTTAGGCCCATCCAGCCAACTTGACATACACTATACGCTGACACATTTATTACCATTAAGCTTCTGTAAGGTACCACGTGACTTATGATTTATTACAATCACCTGCTGTATGTCTGGGGGTTTGGTGGGATGCAGAATTGCCCGGGCATGCATTGGCTGATAAAATGTGAAGCACGTGTCTAGCAATTAAAATACTTACGTGCTGTCCGTTGGGGAAAGGACAGAGACTGATGGATGTCATTACTGTATGCAATTTGCATAAACTTATTGGCGGTTTGAAAACAATCCTGTTGCTTCAAATGAAAAGAATGCAGTATGTATTTGTGCAGGTGTGTTTGCTTTCTTTGGCAAACAAGCAATGTGAATTCACCACAAATGATGATTTCAATGGCGAATCATATACTCAATGCAAACTAACTTACTGAATTATCAAAAAATAGGTTGAGAAAATATTTCAAAGCTTTTAAGATACAATTCTTTGGACATTTACATGCAGCAACTATAGGATTTCCTTTCTAGGAAACATATACGAATGTCATTTACAAGTGGGTCCTACATGTACTGTGTGTAAGTGTAAAAAAAAAGAGGTAGGAAACCAACTGAGACCACATGTTTCATACCTCGAAGGCATAAAGAATTGATGACCTGTGGTGATATATTTGGAATATCATTTCCTGTAATAATTTTCTATGGGAGGGGGAAAGAGACGGAAATTTGCAATAGCACTATTCTACTTTATAAATGCTGTTGTGCTAAAATAAGTTTTTTAAAAAAGTGACTTTGGGCGGATATATGGATATGGGTAGAGGCTTGCACACACACATTTCTGCATACATGATTACTGTCATGATTACAATTATTCTGCCCTCTGTTCATCATATTACATATACACATGTGAATCGATGTACATATTATGTGTGGTAAATTGAAGTTTACATAGCCCTACCTGTTCACTTATGTGGTCTAAGCATGAAAAGAATCTACATTTCATTTCAAGGAGCCTTGTTCTTGCTCAGCCATTTGGGGTCATTTACAACGGTCTGATTCAATTATTCTTCCGTTCACAACAGGAGGAAAACATTTTCATGGTGAATGGTTTGCCTAAATAGATTACAATCTCAAATAATTCAATTTCCGTTAATTTGACTGATTTCAAACCAAGGGGGAAAGAAATCTTAATTTAAAAACATTGCATTTCTAATCAAACATTAACTGAAAAAGAGGCCTGGGTGAAAATCTTTTATTACCACTTTCCCCACTAATTTAAATAGAAAATGCTGATGGCAGCCCTATTAAATGGCACCACCAGTTTTCAGTGTGCGACCATAGCTCATATGCAAAATCCTTCAAATAAACTACTTAATGGTTTGCAAGTTGCATGACCATTCCTCGCGTGATACGATTAAACATCACACACAAGCACACACTACAATACACAGATAGACAGAGAGTCTATGCCTGGCCATTACTACAGAGGATCCAAATGAAGCAGTTCAGTCATCTGATCCATTCCCATCCATTATTCATCCTGCTCAGGGAGACAGAAACGCTGGGCTTCTCTTCTCAGAGAGACCCAGGAACCCCATCTATTCTCATGGGCAAAGGAAAGGCCGTGCAGAAGTGGAGTGAATCAACGGAGAGTGAAAACAAAAGTTGGGAGCATTGTGGGGAATCCTGAATGCACAAGAACTGAGATGAACCATCAGGCGTACTGTAAATCAAATGACTACAAATCCCACAAAAATACAAAATGTGGAACTGTAACTTACTGAGCACATCTCCACCAGGTGCAGAGTGATGCCCACCAATGCTATTCTGTCTGAAAAGAAAGCAGCATGGCCAGAGCTGTGAGGGGAAAACACCTTGTGGAGACATTGTGTGAGTGGCAGGCAGAACTGGCAAGCTGCCACAGATAATAACATCTGAAATAAATTCGATGTGTGGAATTCAATCTGTAGCGATAGGGACGGCTGCAGCATTAGAGTGAGGCTCTAAATGCTATCTACTCATCCATGGAATGAGGACTGACACGCAGTCTCAGAGAATAGATTGTGCAATTAGCAGCCTTTGTGCTGTTTTGACACAATGAAAAAGGGAAATGAGATTCAACGTTGTCATGCACAGTTCTCTGTAGCTCTGTGATTCCCATAAGATATTCCAAATGTACTGTTTCAGTTGAGAATAGGTTGGCGAGGGTTGAAACATTACACAATATAATACATATAATACACACAGACACACCGAGTGGAGGAGATAGTTGAATTGATCACACTTACTGCATTAATAATTACAGTATTTCATTCCCATTCAAGCAGTATGATTTTAAAATGAGAAATTCGAATGTGATTTTGTTCCCCAATTCTGAGGACCGCGTTCCACCTCTTCAGCAAGTATCAGCTTTGAGAACAAAATGTAATACATCATTCAAAGAAAGGGGGGCGCTCTTTGACATGGAACAAAATGCCTCGAGAACCGGAGTTTTTCTAAAAGTTGACTGAATATTCCTTTAATAAAGCAGGTTTGTACACGGTCGAGCACCAACATTGCTGTCCTTTTAGCACACATACGTTCCTTTTTTTGAGACAAAAACACACATTTTTGTTATTTAAAGCCTTGGTGAATTCATTTCTAACATGTTACAGTTTGATTTCAATTATGTTGATTAAAAAGGAGCATAGCTACTGTAAAATGTCTTTTTAACCCCCCCCCCCCCCCACACACACACACACAAAAGGTGTTAAATAAACCTGTCTTTATCTGCTAAAGCGTCCCAAAACACAAACACACACACACACACACACACACACACACACACACACACACACACACACACACACACACACACTATTTCACAAACCGAAGCTTACGCTGCTATTGGCATGACGGCTGGATCATAAACATAAGCATAAACATAAACTGAATGCTGTTTTATCTCATTGGTGCCTCAGCTATAAAAACCAAAGTGCAGCCAGATGAGTATAGGTTGGTCTCACCCGCGTGAACTAACCGACTATAACCATAAAAGAAAATTACTATAATATTCCTATAAAGTGTCTGTGGTTCTCGGTGGTGAGTTTATGGTTACCTCAATGCGCTCCCTTGTATTTTACACTTCCCCATGGTAGCCCATCACTGTAATATATACCTTCAATATTCCTATTGGGAATTACAGTGTCGACTGCAGTGTTCAATGGCAATCTATACAGACAGTAACACAGTTTGGGACATTTTTGAAGGTATCACTTTAATATTCCTATATTATTTTATAGGCCTAGAAGTCATTGCAACATAATGCAGCCCAATGTGATATCAGGCTCCCTGCTTGAGCCCTCCCTCCGCCTCTCATGTGTCTACATTTTCATCCCATGGCCGTCTCTAGGTGATTTAGCGCCGCCAGTCTCAAGCAGGTGTCCAACATGGCGATCACGGGGAGCGGATCTCTCGCTATTTCTCTCTCTGCTTTCGTGATTTTAGCGGCGTTTCTTCTGAAAGGTAAGTTTTTTTGGTGTCTTGTGTGTGTGTGTGTCTGTGTGTGCGCGCGCGTGTGTGTCTGTCATGCAGAATTCCCCGCTCCACACAGCTGAAGCCAGAGGAGTAGCTCCGGGTAGAAGTTGTGGTGCGTTTGCGCGCTGGATGCGCACAAGCTTTTCGCTCTTCAAATCTCAGCATCACTTTCTATCGCTCTGATCCCGCTGTCGAGTCCCAAATATCCACGCTGTTTCTCGTGACTGCTGGTTCTACTTATCTCGTGATTTTGAGCGCTGGTTGAAAGGGTGTTGTCATGAGTTGTAGTCTATAGTGCAATACGATACAGATGAGTGCTATAAAAAAAAAAGTAGTGTTATAGTGCTACACAAATTGCACCGGCGGCGAGAAAAGTATCAGCGGTGATAATCGAGTTGAAATGGCCGTGCGGGGTTTTAAATCTGTGGGGCAAGTTGAAGGCATTGCACAGTGAAACGTGGCTCTTTTATTATGAAATGGGACCGACTGAAGAACAGAGAGAGAGAACACGGCTCAAACGCACTTGTATCCTTTTCAGTGATACCGCATAAACCTTCGCATAGTCCCAACTCATCCCACTGTCTGCAAATCTCTCAAGTCTGCGCTTCAGGTGCGCTTCGGAAGGGAAAAACACGCATTGCAGCTCTGGTCTCGCACGGTGTCCTATCTCCGCACAACTGCAGCCTCTGATGCCAGTGTGTGTGTGTGTGTGTGTGTGTGTGTGTGTGTTCCAGTCCGCAGTCTTTCACTTCTCCTCTCCTGTCACTGAGGCTGGGATTCTGGGAATGTAAATCTGCCAAGTCGCCGTTATGGCTTAGTATTTCTTTTTTTTTTTTTTTTTTTACACAGCGTGCAACTGCATGGACCATGCAGGCGCCTAAATGTGCCCGACCATTGCAGTCCCATAGCCCGATCATCCCCCCAATCCCCGTTATGCTACCACGGTTGCATCAGAGTTGCTTGCGTCAGTGTTGTTTGCTAACAATACTGACGCATGTTAAACGGTTAAAAAATGTCAGCTTACAGCCGCTTTAAATGCCTCCCAGCGGTAGGATGGACGTGTTGTCGGCTCGTCAGTTCCTTCCCGGGTTGTTGAAATGGCAAAGCACCAGTTGCGATGACAGGTTTACACTTGAAGTCTACTTGAGCGACTTCTTATTGTTATCATTTATGTTTCTCATAACGCCTTTAGTGGCTATACCGCTGTAGCCTATAGTGGTATCTACATAAGCCATCAACAGGTCTGCAGAAACTCATCAAAGCCTGTGTATGTGTATGTGTGCGTGTGTGTTTGCAACCTGCTACCAAATCATGCTGGTCTCATTATTGAGGTTACTAGTCAAAGAATTTGACTAGTCTTTTACAGTGGGATTTAAAAATAAGATAAAAAAAAAAGGCTTTTACAAGGCTTTCATTTCAACAGTTGTTGAATTTATTATGGTCTGTTGAATAGCGGTTGAATGACATTTACAGCATTGTCTAACGTCTCTTTGTCACATTAAGTTAATTAACCTCTCAGTCAAATAAAAGAATGCATCACGAACGCGCCTGGAGCTCAGTACACCGAGGGTTGCAGCAGCAGCAGGAAGCTGATGCTGTCGAAGGTTTTGGGTAAAATCCAAAAACCAGAGAAGGTTTGATCTGACCTCTGGGTTTTTCATTTGTTTGATTGTCTTTGTGCCAGCTGCTGGGAGCAACAAAAAAAGAAAAAAAAACGGACCGAGCTCTTGCTTTGTGAGTGCTGACAGTATGCCTTTTAGACAGCTTCCATGTTTTCTTAGTAAATAATCCAGAATCAGTGGATTTGACTCTTTGTCTCTGGTGAGAGGAGAACAGTCCACTGACTGGATGCTGCTTGTCACAATAGATGTCCAGTTTGACCTAAAGATACCAAGGAAGGAGGGTTGACCAGGCCTGGGCATCATAAGAGAAAGTTGTTCAGTGTACAGAGGGGCTGATAACGCTACATAAGCTGCAGTTATGAAATGCTGACACTTTGCATTCTAACAAAGAATCTGTTTAGCAGTTTTTCTCTCCCTGCGTCTCCTGGGGCTCGGCCTGTTGGAGCATATCAACTGGTCAAATTTCAGAAGGTTGCATAATCCCACTTATTGCCAGCTTAAAGTCATTCGTCGAGGCTGAGTGATGGTGAAGTGGATCGATACGAGCTGTCACGAAGCCTCACGGCGCCGCTGAAAGACGGCATCTCAGAGAAACACAGCGAATCATACAGTTGTTACAGTGCTCTCGGTTGCCAGTTGGCACGTGACAGTGTGAGTAACTGAAGATGTCCGTCTCTTGCTGCTTATGGTGGGGTTTGGCTTTGAAACAGATACTGCTGAAATCTGCTAGCACTGGTGCTGCTCTGCCCTCAATTTGTGTTTGCTTACAGTCTGTGTGTGTGTGTGTGTATGTTCTGGTGGTGGGTAGTTTTTCCCCAGTTATCATACAAGTGTGGATCTCCAATGTTTTCTCTCTGTCAATGGAGCATATTGGGGCCTACAGTAAACACATTCATACCTGTATATGCATACTTAACTATATGGAGTACTTTGAGTTTGAGTTTAGCTTATTTATGTAAGGGGACAGCACAAATTTTAATAAACACATGATTTCCCATGGGTTAAAAAAAAGCCAGAATTAGCCAAAAGGCTATTTTTCATCTGTAGTCCCCTGCCTTCAATGTTAAAAAAGCTTTTTTTTTTTTTAAATACAGAGAAACAAAAAGACAACACAAGCCAAACACAACGTAGCACAAGACAAGACACAACACAAAAGCAGAAAGATATACAACAAAGCAGAACAACAGGGTATAAAGTGAAAAAAATATAAATTAGAACAGACATAACCATTAAGAACAATAAAAGCAGTATTAAACTAGGAGGAAACAATAAGTAAAATTTATGTACGTTGACTCAAACTAACAGAATAATATGTATCATAAATAGTGTTAGTGCTGACATGTATATGTGTTGACCATCCAGTGTTTTAGCTGTTTATGTGTTTAACTGTCTGATTTGGGATTGAGTTCCACTCTCTTGACCCTTTGATGGACCAGGCTGACTGACTAAAAGAACTTTTCCGCATGGGATTAACACAGTCTACTCTTGAGGATCTTCTTAATATATACTACTATATATATATATAATACTAAATACAAGGTAATCTTAAACCAGTGGTAATAGAATTATTTAGATCCCTAACTTAAATACAACTGTGTGAAAATACTTCATTACAAGTAGCCTACTGCATTCAAGAATTTACCCGATGAGAACATGTAGCCTAACTAGAAGACAGAAGAATATATTTAAAAAATACCATAAGTTAAACTACTCATCATGCAGACAAAAATCCCCATGTGAGTGTTGTATTATTAAGCAGTATAATCTTTTACTGGGTTATTTTTACTGATGCATTAACAGGAGCCTTTAATGTTATAGTTGGTGAACTTGGGGCTGAATTCAACTTCTTTATAGTGTTGGGTAATTAAATGCATACAAATGCAACTGTTTTTGCTTTGAGCCCATTATTGGTTTTGTGTGTAAAATGTTATTCTGCAGCCGTCAAATAAACCTAGTGGAGTAAAAAGACACATCAAATACACACAAAATAGTTGCCACTCAAATGTGGTGAAGTAGAAGTATAACGTAACATAAAAAAAGACATATTCAAGTGCAATTATAATAAAATTGGACTCAAGTACAACACTTGAGTAAATGTACTTAGGACCGTAAATATTTTTGTATCATAGATTGATCTGCCGATTACTTTTTCAATTCATTGACTAATCATCTGATCTATAGAATGTCAACAAATAAAAAACTTCCTTAAGTCGAGCTGACGCCTTCAAATAGCTTGTTTCGTCTCAACTCCGACAGATTACTATCACATGAGATAAAGAAAAGCAGCAATGCCTCACAATTGAGAAGCTGAAACCAGAAACATTGGCATTTCTCTGTCGACCGACTAAACGATTAATTGAGTAACAAATAACAAATGTCTTCTCATAACCACACGCACGCATCAGTGCTATCTCTGCAGAAAACTGAGGCGGCTTTCTCTCCACTATCGGTATAAAATAGCACTTACAGTACCATGTTTCAGGATAAATTTAATACTGCACTTAATGGCCCATTGACATGTGCCCGCTTGTGAAGTATTTCATCGCCGGTACGTTCATGATCACCACAGTACATCATTTGTAACAATAATAAACTCTTCTATTTAAAGAAATTGAATTTATTGCTCATTAAATTTACATTAAACTCTCCTTAATAAGCCTCACTCTAATTGCTAGATAATGCATGGCACTACTTTATGCGGTGGCAGCTAATCTTACTGTTGGAAAGGGAGGGGCTGGCAGAGAATTGGTAGCTAGTGCATGGAAGGAATTTAGACACCAGAATCAGATGGAACAAAGAAAGTCGTGTGGGCTCTGCTGTTATCTTTTAGAAGGTACATCTTACCTCCAGGCTGTGTTTTTCTGCGGCATCTGCTCTGTATTTTGCTGCTGTGTATGTGTGAAGTTTTTGTCCGTAAATCGAATGCTTTTAAACCATTACTACCTTTTCTGGGCACGGCAAGTGTGTGAACGATCGAACTTCACGCTCTCTTTTGAGATCGCTTTTTGAAAATGGATGTGAGCGCAGAGAGTCCTTGCAGCTCCAAGTGAATAGGCAGATTTCACTATTTGTTCTCCCATGTCAGAGGTTAGAGCAACTCAGTCTACACAGAAAGAACTGTGGTGGTTAAGTCCATGTTCTATCAGTTATTCTTTTCAGAATCCAATTTCTCCTTAAAAACATCACCTTGGGTGCTCGGTACAACAGTTTTTGTCCACATGCTTAATATACTGTATTATGTAATAATTAGGGCTGTCAAAATTAACGCGTTAATTTTTGCGTTAATTTTTTAATATTTAACTCGTTAAAAAAAATTAACGAAATTAACGCAGCTGTGTTTGTTTACTTCATGTGGCGGCTGAGAAACGTAATACGTCTACATAACAGCAGGCGGCGCTACTCTGTATTGTTGCCCAAGTAATGAAAACCGGCAGCTGATTGGACGAACGCGTCACATGGGTTTGTTTTCTCCGTAAATCCAAAGCCAGACTGTCATGGCGGCCGTTCAGAATACGATCTCATATTGTACTAAAATAGTTCACTGAAACATGTTTCTGAAAACATTTTAAGCGAGAAATAGGCCGTGCAGTTGCTGAATCTGTCTTCATTTCAGCTCAACAAAGGTCAGTTTAGAAGATTTTCGTCAGATTTTGAGAGACTAGTCACCTCATTCCGCTCGCCATTTCCGGGTGAGTCCCGACTGCCCTGCCGGGCGACTGACTCTCGGCTCGTTGGAGATGAACTGCGCCTCGCCTGTAAAAAGTAGCGAGCAGGCGACAGCAGCCGGGACGGTGACAAAAATCTGCTCTCAAGTCAGACAGTTTCTAGCCGTTTCCAGCAGCCTTCAGCAGGACTAAATAAGCCAAATTGTTGCTGCTGCTGTTCTGAAAGATATTAAACATTCTGAACTTAGCAGAACCTTTCCTTGTTTGGTTTTTTCTTCATATTTGCAAAGTTAAGTGATTTAGCATTTAAATATCCATTATTATAAGCGTCAGTCTTAATTTTAAAAAGCGATTAATCGCGATTAATTACAGCAAATTGTGCAATTAATTAGTTAATTTTTTTTAATCGATTGACAGCCCTAGTAATAATATTTCTTTTATTTGCCAAGTACATTGACACACATGAAGAATGTATCTTCTGCATTTAACCCATCCTAACTAATTCGGAGCAGGTGGGGACTAACTGCAGTTGTAATGCAAGTAAGGGCTGCAACTAATGATTATTTTCATTGTCGATCAATCGATTAGTTGTTTGGTCTATAAAATGTCAAAAAAGGCGATACATGTTGATCAGATTTCCCAAAGCCCAAGATGACGTCCTCAAATGTCATGTATTCAGTTTACTGTCATAGAGGAGTGAAGAAATTAGAAAATATATTTACATTTAAAAAGCTGGAATCAGAGAATCTTTACTCAAACTCAAGACTCAAAGTGATTAATCGGTTATCAAAATAGCTGGCGATTAATTTAATAGTTAACAACTAATCAATTAATCGATTTATCTTTGCAGCTCTAATACCAGTTCCTATGTCAAGAGCAATTGCAGGGGTTGTTACCAAGCATGCACGTCTTCCACCGGAGAGAACCCATGCGCAAACTGAGGCAGTAGTGCTAACCACAGAGGCGCCTTATAGTGGGACCTTCAAATAGCCTACTGTATGAGGAAATACTGTACCGGTAAATATTGTATGTGGTTGTTTTGTCACAGGAATGCTGCTGGAGACATGTTATCCCTTTGAGTCATTTAGTCAAGTCAAGTCATCTTTATTTATACAGCACATTTAAAACAACATAAGTTGACCCAAAGTGCTTTATAACCAAGGCAGATGGTTTGAAATGGGTCTCAGTAGACAACATTACATAAATAACGGTGGGTCTTTAAATTAGAAGTATAGAAACTGGGGACATTTCTACGTAAGGGATCTGTACTGCGGTGTCAAACTGAATGACAAACTGAGGACGATGAGAAATGTGTCCGTCTGTCTGTCTGTCTGTCTGTCTGTCTGTCTGTGTTCCAATGTAGTAAACAGTCAATTAGGAGAAACAGACAGATGACAGGTCCTTTCATGATTGTGGGGACAGAAGCTTCCATTCATGACTGTGCTTTGGTAATGAGGAGGAGAGCTGATGTCTCCGCTTATGAATATGACATTGTTCTCTCTGTTCCCTGGATCTGAGAGAGCTCACTCTTATTGGCTGCGATGCTCAGACGGTGACAATCAGGTCCACAATGGGGGGAAAAAAGGAAATGCAATGTTTTTGTTTTGAAAGGGGCATGGAGTGCACATTAGTATGGGTGATGGAGCAATTACAAGCCACCATTAAGGCTGTGGAGCAGTCAAAGCACAGCACTTCCTTCGGGCAGATATTCTCTGTAACCCTGCACCGTACCTTAACTCAAACCACACTTTTAACAAATAGGAATCCAGTTCAGTAATATGAAGATTCTCAAAAATGGCTACAGTGGCTACAGTGATCTGACCATTCACCTGTCTCTCACACATAACACCACAGATGCCAGTAACTGTGTTTTTACAAAGGTTGGATGAGATTCAAACTTTGATACCTTTAAACCTTCCCTAAATTGTACTACAGTGTGCAGGCTCGCCAAATAAATTTGAAATAAAGTTGATCAGGGACTGCAGGGAGAATCCATCTGCTGCTAAACGCTGAGTCGTCTCCTGTCACATTAGGATTTCACTGAGCCTCTTCATAAACGTGCATTAAGACGTTGACTTTTGACTCAAATCCTCGTGACTTTGAAGATTCTTTAACGTTTCCTCTAGCGCCACCATGAGGTTGACACTTTGAGTCTTTAGTGAAATGTTTCTGCAACTATTGGATGGATTGCAGTGAAATTTAGTCCGTACGTTTATGGTCTCTTCAGGATGAGTTGAATTCATTTTGGTGATCCTTCAACGTTTCATGTAGCGTCATCATCAGGTCAAAACTACTTTACTACCATACATACATTCCCATCAGCCTCAGCTGCACTCTAGTGCCGATTAGCTAATGTTAGCATGCTAACAAGCTAAACTAAGGTGAACATTGTTAACATTACACCAGCTAAACATCAGCATGTTTGGCATTTAGCTCACTTGTCACCATGGGTTTTTCACAGCACTTTCCTTTTTCATATGAGAACGTAAATATCAAAGGACAGTATACTGTTTTCATACAAATCAAGATTTGCTGGCTCTCACTTATAGTATACTTTATAGTAGGCATACGCTCAGACTCAACAATGCTACTTAATAGGGGTGCACAATCTAGAAAATGTCACAAATTGATTTTATATTGATTTTTAGGCTCAAGATTCGATTCAAAATTGATTTTTGATTCAAAAACAATTCTTGATTAAAATAAATGTTACAGGGGCACCCGGATAGCTCAGTTTGTAGAGCGGGTGGCCATATATAGAGGCGGGCCCGGTTCGACTCCAACCTGCGGCCACCTGCTGCATGTCATTCATGTCTCCTGCTGTCCTATCCAAATAAAGGCTGAAAATGCCCCAAAACATAATCTTAAAAAATAAACAAAAAAAACCCGATTCACAGTATGTAAATGTATACTTTTCCCATGTGATTGCAGTAGACATACAATTTAAAATACTTAAATAAATCAAATAAAATAAATAAATAAATAATATGAATCGTTTTTTTGGAATTCTATGAATCGATTTTGAATCGGTAGAGCTTGAATCGCGATACGAATGTGAATTGATTTTTTTTTGCACACCCGTACTACTTAATTACAATAACTGTTTCTTTCTAGCTGTCTTTTGATGGGAAAAAGAACAACATCTTTTCTTTTTGTGTCATTGATCTGTCCTTTTCAGAATGAAACTTATTCACCTAAAAGAAGCACTGTATCTATTAGTCCTGTACCTCTATTGTCCCTGATCACATTTTCAGAAAGTTGAACTCATTGCTTCATTATGGCATTTAAAAAAATTAAAAATTTAAAATAATTCCACTGATTGGGTTAAGGAGGGCCATGCAACACTTGTTCTCTTGTTGGATTTCTGTCAGAAGTTGGGGATGCAATCAGCCCAAAGGGGCCCTCTGCATAATTTGTTCACTCATCCATGTATCATATGCAATATCTGAGACACCAGTGCTCTGATTCTTACAAATATTAGATGATATACTGTATTTCATCAGAGCATTTCAAATTACACTGTTTGTACCTGAAGGGGAAACCACAATTACAGCCTAAAAAGCATATTTCTTACTGATGATGGTGACACCGATGTAATCTTTTTACTTACTGTGGCCTTGTTTCTTTAACACATTATGGACCACCCACAATAAATAGATAATATATTTAAAAAAAATGTCCTGTGTTTCGAGCGGTCACAGCTAAAGAGAAATTCAACAAAAAGAGAACCTCGAGTGGATGAGTTTCCGACCAGAAGTCACAACATTAAGACTAAATAACTGCTGATCAATGTGGAGGAGAAAGGCCTCTTTCTGAGAGAGAAGGCTGAATCTCTAATCAATAAATTCAGCTATCGATCTCCCGCTAATCCACTGCTTGAATTGGAATGAAAAAGGTTTGGGTGCTTTAATCAGCAGCTGCAGAGTGTTTGGCTTCTATGAGATGTTTTTGTCTAGTGAGTCGGCTTATCTTTTTTTTTTTTTTTTTGATAACATTTAGAGATATTGAGTTTGGGAGTTGGCCGGCCCATGCCCTCTTTGGACCAGTCCAATCTACTATGTCCACTGTGGTTTGATGGCAGGCCATTCACTTCTATGGAAATCTCTTTATCTGGCAGAGCTCTGTTGCTGCACTTTTCATCTCAGACAACAGGAGGGGAGCAGCTCCTTTCTGTCTCCTCTCTGGGCTTGTTTGGGCAGGTCTGAGCCTGATAAAATAACCACTGTGTACCTAGAGTCCTCTTTAAGCAGCGGCATGCAGGTGGAAGTAGGCTAATACAAAAAATGTAAAGTAAGGTTATACTACGCAGAACTGAGAGCCAACAGAACACTTAAACTTGCATTGCTAATAGAAAAAAACAAAGTGCTGCTGATGCCATGCTTTACTCTGAGATATGAGTAGAAATGTAAATATAGACTGACATATTGGGACAAATATACCCTACTTTATTAACAGCATCCCCTGGAATCAGTCGCTCCCTTTCTTGTTGGAGTGCTGTTTGCAAATGCATTTATGCAGACTGAATGAAATATTCTTTCCTTACACAGCAGGATGTAGCTAGACTTGGGGACATTAGAATAGCTCAGTCCTTCCAACTTTCTATTGTATGTTTCTTTTCAGCATTGCCTCCGTTGCACTCTAATGTTCCTCTAATCTTATTTGAACAATACTCTCGAGCTACCAGCTGGAAAGAACAAACACATCTTAAAGAACAACATTAAATACACTTTAGGAGAAATTGAAATTTTCATATGATGCATTTGGGCCTGAAAAACATTACCTTACAACCAATAGTCCAAAACCCAAAGATATTGAATTTACATGCTTTAAAACTGAAAAAAAGCAGGAAATCCTACATTTGAGAAGCTGTAAGCAGATAATGCTTGTTGTTTGACTAACTGGATAATCAACTAATCATTTCTACTTTAGATGTTTGTGTGCTGACTTCAAATATGCTTGTATGCTTTCTTCCCGAGAGTGAGATGAGAAGATGAATGCCACTATTATTTCAGTTTGCTAAATAGGTATTTATCTGGAGAGACTGTTAGTTTAGCTTAGCATAAAGACTGGAAACCGGATGAAGCAGGATGAAACCGCTAGTTAGGCTGTGTCCAAAGGTTAACAAATTCCTCCTGCTGGTGCCTCTATAGCTCACTAATTAACACGGTATGTCTTGTTTGTTTAATCCAAACTAAAATCAAGTCTGGCGGATACCCCCCTTTAAAATGGCAAATTGTCGTTCTTACACTCTGCTTTTTGTAGATATCAAACAAACAAAACAATATGGGTTAATTTGTGAGCTACAGAGGTGCTGGTTTGCAGATTTTGTTACTTTTGGACTGAGCTAGGATAGCTGTTTCCCTCTGTTTCCAGTCTCTGTGCTAAGCAAAGATAGCCAGCTACTGGTTATAGCTTCATATTTAGTGTTCAGACATCAGAGTGGCTATCAATCAATCCATGAATCTAACTACAGGCCGGGGCGTAGCAAAATATTCTGGGCCCTGTAGAAAGGCATTCTCAATGGACCCCTCCCCACATCCACAGCTATTCATTCTAACATCTTTTTGGGCCCTCCTCACATGAGGGTCCCCTTTCCACCCCCAGTCCGACACCCCTTACTACAGGCAAGAAAGCAAATGTATTTCCCCAAAATGTTCAACAATTTTTGTAATTCTGTTAAAAACGGTCCTCAGAAGTGCTTTGGTATTTATTACAGGGTTGTTGTTGTACCCATGTATGTATGTATGTATGTATGTATGTATGTACTGTATATATATGTATTTTCCAGTCTTGTAGTAGTAGTAGTCTTGAGTAAGGCTGGAATATACAGGAAAAGATAACCTTTACAGAATTGACAGCTGATGCAGGACTTTTTGCCTCCTCTCAAGGTGAGTCATAAGAAAACGTTGATGCCGTTTCCACAGAAGAGAGCCGTTGTCTGACAGGCTGGTGCTGCATGCCTAGCGGGCACCATGTTCCTGAGTTATCAGCGTGACGATAGACCCATCTTAATTACTCTCAGAATACAGCACTATAATCTGTCATTGTCAAGCTGATCAAGACTGTGCACATCAAGCACTAAGGCCCATTCACCCAAACCAGAAGCCTATTGATTACTTCTCATACTTGAGTCATTGCACTGCGGAGAGACATGGGAGGCAATAGAGCTAATGGAAGAGGGAAACTCAAAGTCACATTGTTTACATCTGAGATGACAGGTAAATGTATTTGAAAGGAAATATGGGCTTGATCCATTGGCTCCCAAATAGCAGTCTGTCTGTTGCTAACGAGGAAAGTTAAGCTGCCAAACGATCAACTGGTCCGCAGTTTAGATGTTGAGCTCACTGCGCAGCAACTTTTCTTTTTTTCAAATTCCAATCCATGTCTTTGCACTTAGCATAACTGAACATTTTGATTTGCTGTAACTATTTCATTTTCATTGATAAAAGGCACCTCTGCAGCACACAGACACACACCTATCATTATGTAGCTGTCAAAGCTGACTTGTGTAGGTGTCTGTGATAACCTGCATATTATATGCATATTATAGATAGTTCCTTTATATTTTTTAACAGGAAATTATACAATACTTGAGCTGTCAGATGTCATTTTTTTGTATTGTTTTTGCAGCTGTTTCTCAAACAGTTAGTTTAATTATCCGTTCAGAATTACATCGTGGGAGAAAAGTGTCCATCAAAAGCACCGTCAAAAAAGTTTTTTCTTCAGTGTGACTGTTTAAAATCTTTTTCCAGTGTGAACACAACACCTGATTAAAATTAGATTAGATTTTAAACACAGCCAGTGATTCTGTATTTCCTGATGTACAACATCTAATTGTACCCGTAGATTTTTGTGTCTTTGGTACAATTGTGACATTCACTTCAATCCATTTAACTCCACATTTTCACAAATCATACAATGCTTGAGGTACAGTATCCATTCATATCCCTCATTAGAAGAGTTTAAGTTATAGATCGAGAATCTGCACTTCACATCCCATTTCAGAATATAGTCCTAATTTATACTTATATACTTACGTGTTAAAAATATGTCTAAATCAATTAAGGACTTGGTAGATTTTTTTTTAGGCATTGTTTATATTTTAACCACTGATTTTGCTTTTAAAAAGCTGAATAAACAGTTGCAACCAAAGAACCAAAACATTTGAAGAGATTTAATTGCATTAACTTTGTATCTTCTTTTAACACATTTAAAAAAAAAAAGAAAAAACATCTCTTTCCTGTTTTCCCAATGAGGTCTAATAGGGTTGTTGAAGTTGGTTGAGTCTTCCTTAATGAGCTGTGGGCCGTAATGGAGTCAACAGAGCAGGTTTTTCTTTATCATTAGGTTTGTTTTCCTTTGGATCTTCTACTTGGCAGCACTTTATAACTTTCTTATGACAAATCTTGTACAACTTACATTGTGCAAACTAGTTGTACTGCTAAAAGCACTCCTGATAGATGAATCTCTGTGGCAGACCTTCATTAATGCTATTCATTTGTCAACATAAGCCGATTCCACATGTCAGATTTTCACTCAAAGTTAATTCTTTCGTCTTGCGTTCTTTGTTCCACCAGCATCTTGGAAGAAAAATAGTAGAGCAGTTATATTTGCATATATAAATATACTCAAAAGTGTACTATTTTTGATGGGGCTTTGTGAAGCCGCTCTGAAGTTTTATGGCTCTTTCTGTGAGCGGCCACACCCATTCACTCTAGAAAACTGTACAATTTTGACACATTATCTTGCTTTTAACTTTCAAAAGATATTGACAGCTTAACCGACACCATCAGACAAAGATATAAATGCTTCCAATTCCACATCCATGTTCAACATTTAATTGTTAAGTTACAGCTAAAGCATTATAAATGCTTAAAGTGCTCATATTATACTTTTTGGCTTTGTACCTTTCCTTTATTGTGCTATATATCTTTTTTGTGCATGTTATAGGTTTACAAAGTGAAAAAGCCCAAAGTCCGCCCCAAACGGAGTTACCATCTCCAACAGAGAACACCGTTCACAAACTGCTCCAAACTGCTCTATTGTAGTCCAGCCGTTACTTCAGAGACAAACGTGCGTCACTTTGTAACACACATTATAATTGCAGATTAGCTAGCAGTCCTTACCTAGCTACTGAGCATGTGCGACTCCCAACAAAGATGGAAGAGAAGTGTGATGTCTCATTCTGTAGCTAAAACGGAGAGCTCAACACACAGGGTGAAAAGAGGAGCTGCAGCAATGTGCAGTACAACAAAAATATGGTGTTTTTTGAAAATTAAGCCATGTAAACCTATTCTGGTACAACCTCTAAATACAATTATAAATCTGAAAATGAGCATAATATGAGCACTTTAATATGTTTTTATGTAAGTATGCATCCAATCACCAAGGCAAATTCCATGTAGTTCCACTACTACTGCGTTCTGATTCTGATTCTGAAATGCATCCTTTAGTGTGCACCCAAGCTGAAAGAAACAACTAAAGTTCATTCCTCACAAATGGGTACTTTTAGTACTCCCTGCTCTTTTCTGCAATCAGGTCTCGTTCAGTTTTGACAGTCCATGATGTGCTCATAACTTTAATTGGTCATTGTAAAAGTCTGCACCTTCTCTAAAACCTTTTTCAATTGGTTTTCTGCTCTCCTCCGAGGCAGAACACATGCCGGCACTCATTAGAACAGAGCTACCGTTTTACCTATCTTCTTTTAATGTGCCTTGATGTTACAGCGCAATATTGATGCTGTTTAGGGACGAGGCGCTTTAACTGGTGAAATGTATGGACACAGCGGCTCAGTGCTGAACCTTTATGCACTGAATGAGACTGAACTGTGCTCCGTCCCCCGTGTTGTTTGGATTTTATTTTTCTTGTAAGCCTCAATGGTGTTCACATAAATAAAGCTCCTTCTCTTGGGAGAGATGTCAGTCCATTTAATGGAATGGCAACAGTTGCACGTATGTCACCAGCATTTCCTTGTGTGAAGTGTGAGAGCTCTATTTTCATGCGGGCGCAGGACATAAAGCACAACTTGGCACTCTTATTTCTGTGAGGCGCAGCGGTTTATAAACCGTATCATTATTTTGTGATTTGTAAACAGGATAATTACTGGAATTGTCAGTTTACGCAGCCATAAACTCTGTTTCATTTCCAGTTTGGCTACAGTGACTAAGTTTCAACCAAATCTAACCGAATGGCCCTAATAATAATTCAAGTGGAAAAAAAAGGAAAGACAAACTAAACAATATAAATATATATATTTTAAATGCACTTTTCAACTCAGAGAAAACATGGTGACCTCTGGCCTTTCCAACTTGAATTTAAAAGAGGATTTGACTTTTTATTTTTATTTTTGCTGGCTCATATATTTAAACTCCTTCACTTCCTGGACAAGTTTCCTCTTGGGAGAAACTCTTCCGAACTCTCTACACATTACCGAAGTGTACGTCACCCTGGTGAGAGCTCTGCTTTTAAAAGCTAGGAGAGTGGCTGATGTGATTGGCCCTGATTGTTTCTATAGCTTCTAACACTCTCGCTGATAATGTATGATAATAGCTTCTGTCAGTAATCCCACCCTGTTTCCTGGACCACAAGTCTGCAGTCATCAGTTTTGGATTCAAATGTTGTTAAATTCTGATTGGTGCATGGAAATATATGATATCACTTTTTTTTCTAACTGAACCCCAGCCCACTTCAGACCAGTAAAGAATAGTGCAGACAAAAAACAGTGAAATAACCAGACCTGTTCTAACTAGTAAAAAGCTGATTGAGAATATTTGTCTACAGGGCATTTCAGAGCGCGCGTTATGGTGCAGAAACACCACCAAAGAAACACAATCCAGCTTAAACTGTGGCGTGGACGGAATCCGCAGATATTTGAAAAATATATATAAAACTCAGAATGTTAACACGTCTCTCCTAGCCTGACGTCGTCATAGTCAGATTCTAGTCAGAATCTGAGTCTGATACTGCTTCATTGGGCCAACATGGCATCATGACTTTGCGTAAATATACACGCCACTTTTATAAAGCAAAATGGCGTGTTATTGTACGCATTTTCAGCTGTCCACGTATATGCCTACGCTGTATACAGCTGATGTAAACATACCCACCACGTGGCCTCGCCACGTTGCGTGTTATTGCGAGAACGCGACGTACTATCGCGAGAACGAGCTGATGAAACTTTTGCCGAATCCCGTAGGAAGGGCGGCAAAAACATCTTCCCGATCGACAAATGCCTTGATCACGGTTCTCTGATCCTCTTTTGAAATGAATGTGCCGTCGATATCTTCTATAACAGACGCGATGGTGGAATCTACACGTCTCAGTTCTCCAGCGGCAGCCACCTTTGTTGTAAACAAATTCAACCCAAGCGCTCTTTAGTGACGTGGTTGATTACGTTACTTTCCATCATCTGTCCATCATCGTATAAAGCCCGACCTGACAATTTGATTGGTCCAAACAGCTCTGGTTCGAGCATAGTTGCTCCACAACGGATCACGTCCAGACTGAACTTCTGCTTAACTGCTAAATTCGGCTGGCATCCAGGCTACACATCTCCACCACAAGAAGAAAAAAAAAAAACTAAAAATAGCTAAATTCCACAGATTTTCATTCTGGATGACCGATGAAAACTGTAAAAAAGAAAAGTCTGCAGATTCCGTTTGGGCCTGCTTGATTACATTTAAATGTATTTACACTTAGATTTTATGTTTATTAGCATTCACCCAATAGTATTTATTCACCATGTGTATATATATGCCAATTGAAGTTTAAAAGGATTTATAAATCTCATGTTATTAACTTTCTGATTCATAAACAGACAACCAGGAGTGGAGTTATTTGGCACCTTAAATAAAACTAATGAAACAGCACGGTGGAATGGTTCGCATTTGTCTTTTGTGATTTTTCAAATATGGTAGAAATGTTGTCTTTAATCCCAGAAAAACGCATCTCGGAGATTTTTTTACAGCCGCACTCGGTGGTCTTAACTCACCAAATGGAAAGTTGTGTTTTGTCAGCATAAGTCAATCTTAGCTCTGTACAGGAAAACCTCAGAGGAGGACAGAGCTGCTCCAGCCTAAAAACAGATATCAATAAATGTAAACAGCCCTGGCCTAGGGATGTCATTAAAAAAGAATAGCATGTCTAGACCTCATAAAACCAAAACATATTGCTATTTGGAAGCAGCAGGAGTTATTGCCTGTGAGCACTAAGATGACATCCATCAATTTAGGGTTTTATTGGAAAATGTAGATAGGCTGCTTGGGAGATGTAAATGATTTACTTAGCATAAAGTTTTGCTTGAACAGGCAGGGAGATAGTGTAGTTAGCGAGGGCAGGGAAGTCTGCGTGTGACAAAGGCGGTACTGAAGCAAAAGCGGATTTCCTTAAGCCTGAGAGAACCGTGATCTGTGCATGAATAAATGGGTTGGACCTGCACAACGTGGATTATTCTGCTTCAAATATCAGTAGACTTAGGGGTTGTCAAATGGCATACATGTGTAATAGGGTTGTTGTACATGATTTCATTTGTGTCACTTGTACCCAAATGTCATATCTTCTGAGGTTTGCGCTGATTGTTTCTCACTGTGTGCACAAATTGCTGTTTCATTCTCTCTTCCCTTGTATACTGTACGTTCAGGCCAATTTAACTGAACCTCTTCACATTTAAAGCTCTTCTCGTTGAATTTCTAATGACATGACGGCAAATCAAAACGTTGTCAGAAAATCAGTTTATACGACAGATCTCAGAGAGCAGACAAATCACTGTTAACGTCATTGCCTGTCAGTGCAATGTGACGATATGCGATATGTGGGCTGACAGCCACCTGAATAAATGAAATTAACATGGGAAAAAAAACTATTTCTATTTGGTGCATGTAAAATTCCACACCGCATTTCTAAAATGCTACGGCTTCAGAGTACAGAGCATTTGCATGCCGTTGTGTATCACTCTGACACGTTGGCCTCATCTTTCAGTAAATCTCAAATCTACATTTATTCAAATGTGTTTCAGTGCGGTGAAGGATGACACTGCATAATCCATCAAAATGTTCCATTTGAAGAGAGGGGCTGGAATTATTTGAATCATCAGAAAGCAGCCTTGCTTGTGGTGAAGCGATAGAAGCTTTTCAAAGTTTTAACCCAGGGAATAAAAGAAAAGTCTTAGTCTATCAATATATACGGAAGTCTTCTCTCTCTGTCTTTCCCTTTTCTACTACTGTGTTTCTAGCAACATAAAAGTTGTAGTTGAGATATAATAGAGGGTTTAGATCGTGATAAGGAGTTAAGTGAACATTGTGATGCTTTTGGTTTCGACTGCAGTGTTTTCGTAAAAGGAATTGGAGGAAAGTCCTAATGATTTAGTATGAGCACCCTCATTACTTGCTCATTATTATATACCCTCATTATTTTTTTTTTATTTTGTATTGCTGTAAACAGGACGTCTCTGCTGCTGATGAGTCATCTCCACACTAATAATTAAGTCCTTTCACACTTGTACACTTGGCCGAAATTGCTTGCAACAAAGAGGTGATGTCCTTCGACAGTTTCCAATTTCCTCACCTTTCATAAATACTGAAATTTCCAGTTCATGCATTTTCATGTGCAAGTTCTTTCTGACTTAATGTCTGTGTGCTTTCTCAAAACTGTGAGCTTTTCTCTCTGTTGCACGGTAAACATAGGTTTAGATTGATCCTTATATATGTTTTCTCTTCCTTTTTGCCTCCAGTTACATCTGCGTTTGGTGTTATTCGAGGTTAGATGCAGTAAAATGAACAACTTTCAAATATAGAAAGAAGAGTTAATATCTTTTGATTTACAAAGCCGTATCAATGTAGACAAAAAGATAAAGCTGGCTACTATTGTTATTTGTCTTTAGTTGATAATTACTTCCATATCTTCCATATATTGTGTATTCAATTCTAGAGGAGGTTTAAATGCCCTTGTTGTAGCATAAAGTGTATGAATATTGAAGAGAACAAAGATGTGTTTCAATAGCTGTCTTTTCAATGACTTCAGTCAAGGTTGCAGTTCAGTCCAATGTATTATGTGATGCTTTCGTTTACACAGATCTCGGCTCCACACTACATGTGTGTATGGGGCAGCTGGGAAGTAGTTTTCTCTCTCCTTTGTCCAATCTCAAGGTTGGAATGTGTGAAAGAAAATGAATTTTGCTTTGTCTCAGTTAAGGTCAAAACTGTACGCTTAATCTCAGTCACACTTCTGTGGTGTTATATATCAAAAAATGGAATTATGTTGCAAACAATTGTTTTTATTTTTATTTATTTTTTAACCATAGTGCAACCTTTTGTTTTTATTATGAGTTGACACAAACAGCAGGCATCCTCACACCAAATCCAACTGGACTTAACCTAATCAAGCAAACATAATATTTAATTTAGTCTAGTCTTACTTATCCAGCATTCTGTCAAATATCAATTGCATTTATTAGTTAAGACAGGAAGAAAATATGTGCCTCATGTTGATTAGAGTATACCACTTTCATTTCTGTTAGCTTAGCATAAAGACTGGAAACAGGGGGAAACAGCTAGCCTGGCTCCGTCCAGCACCTCTAAAGCACATCACTACATAACATGTTATATCACGCTTGTGCTTGTTTAATCCGTACAACAACCCGAGTTTAGAAATGTCACGAGATCTTTTCGGGGGACAGAGCCATCCCTCCCAGGGTCCTCGTTAACAATATTATACTGTAGGTTGATTTCCAAAGATTCCAAAAACGACACATACGCGGTGGCGGAGAAATCATGTCACCATAATCATGTGTCTGTTCTATTTAACTTAAAAGGGTGCAGTTTAAAACATGTAGTAAACGTTGAGAAACAGGAACTAGGCAACAACAATACTTAACCGGTAGTTAGGGTTAGAAAAACATCAGGGATTGGCTTAAAATGAGTAAAACTACTAAAAGGAGGACGTAACCTGATGTCAAGGACGTCATCGTGTCAAGGACTAAGGCCCGTAAAAAACACGGTTCATATCAAAAGGACAGTTGACTTTCGGTTCCTCACAGGTCACAGAGTAAAAGTCCTGTGTGGGTTTGACCCATCCACCCCAACCTGCCTCCTTACACGCAATTTGGCGCTCTTATACTGTACTTTTTCCTAACAAGAAATGAAAATTGAGTAACACGTTACTTGAAAGGTATCTACATAAGAGTGACATGACACAGTCATGAACACACAACACTGTCATGACACAGTCATGACACATGAACCATAACCCTAACTCTAACCCTAACCCTAACCATAACTAACCCAAACCGAATGACACTTACTAAAAGAAGCGTTATGTCATAAAAGTTTTATGACTTGTTTATAATGTTTAAGACACGTTCATGACAGTGTCATATCACTCTTATGGAGATACCTTCATGTACCTTCAAAAGTTTAACCGGAAATTGTTTGGTTAGGACGCTCTGCTATGTTCGAGATATCATTATCTGGAATCGAAGTCAAGAAAACGGTTTGTCTGCAGAATTTGAAAGTGTAGGTGGGTGATTTCAACATATTGACCCAGGGAAAACATACATTGATCGTCTGACCTAGGAAAAAAAAAAAAAAACAATACTGAGAACATAAAACCCTTTGAAAGGTCATATTAAGAGGCTATTGAGCTGGGTAACATAGGACCCTGGAAATACACATAAGCCCCCGCCAGTAACTACGTTCAATAAAAACTATCAAACATCTACCCTCAATCAGGATGGGCGGAAATAAAATAGATTTTTTTTTTTATAAGGAGTAGACAGAAATGACAATACAATTACAATAAGTAGAAATTGAATGATTAGGTAAATAAGGTGCAAACTTATGAAGAATATGGATTAAAGATTACCACACCTTATGTCTTATGTTATCATTCTGCAGAAAGTTCAGTCCGGAGATGGTTTGGTAAACACCTATTTAAAAACAAAAAGTATGAACAGCCGTATTTTAGTCCTTTATACCCGCAGTAAACATCACTCCCGCAGAATAAAGAGACACTTGTTGTCTCTTTGACTTGATTGAACCTGTTGATTAGCAGCAGGTAGATGAAAAGAGAGCGGAGGGAACTTTCATGGTTACTTGGATGACACATTGAGCCCATGGCAAGTGTTAAATGACAGTTGGCGGGGCCCTCGGGGAAGCACCTGTCAGTCAAAAGATATTGTGAGCCTAAGTGACATTATTAGGAAAATGCTGTCACCTCGTGCGTATGCAACGCCTAAAGTTTGAAATGCTATATATTCATAGTAAACAAACTATTGGCGTGACGGTAGACATGTTTAGACCAGTGACTATGCAAAATGATGTTTAATAATTCCCCCGACACACAAGCAGACAAACCGTCTGCTTGTTTGCGTTTGTCTCCAGCCATCGCTCTTTGTGTTGAGTAGGTCACCTCCGGATATTCATCACCTCTTATGTCATCAACGCTGGCGCAATTTGCGGCAAAACATCTCACTCTTCACACGGCGGCCGCGCGTTTCCAACCGGGGGACCAGCTCAGCCATCAGGCATCCACGACGGCATAATTATGGAGTATTAAACTGTCACGATGACACATCAGTCAGACAATATATGCAAAAGGCCTACTTGGTTTACCCTTACTCTTGTCAGAATGGCCTGAAAAATGGAGATTTGTTTGCTGGTGGATCATAATTACGATTGGTATTTATGAGACCCATCAAGCCTTCAAGAGGAGCTGCATCTGAAGGTGACTCTGGGATGCATCACATCACGGTCACAGGGAAACAAGGCTTTCAGACAAGCTGTCTCCTCTCACCGAGCCTTTTAAATCATCATCACTCTGGCCAGCTGTATGATAGTTCACATGATAGATCATCTGTTAGAGCTGCAGCATACGCACCGCCAGCAGACAGTGACAATGAGTCTGGCAGCGAGCCGTCGCTCCTTTCACCCGCCGCAGTCGTTTGATGCTTCCGTTTCCCGTTATTATGCTATCGCTTTCATGCTGTTGTGTTAAGCGTCACTTAAACTGACAGTTGTGTTTATGGGGAATGTTTCTTTACCTAGGGGGGTCCCTGCTCTGTCTCTCTTTCAGCTAAGGGGTCCTCGGCCTAAAAAACGTTGAAGACCCCTGCTTTAGACTGATTCAAACTGGAAAGTCTCAAAGCAGTAAACTCCTTTGCAATTTAAAGTTGTCTTTACTATTGTGTCCACATACAGTATTTCAACATTTAATCTGCTGATTTTAATATAACCGATCAGGCCTGACCAAAACCTGAATTGTTATCAGAGTTTATTTTAAAGAACAGTTCTGGTGGTATTCTATGTTTTTCTTATCGCCAACAATTCCCATGAGAAGACAAAAACCAACAATGTATCCAAAGCCTGATATACTGTAGCACTATTATAGAGCTCCATTGTTGTCCAAAAACTAGTAAAAACTAGTAAAAACACATCAATCTGCTGGAAATAGTCACTTGAGGACCAAATGTGTGTTAATCCACAATTGGATTGTATTTTCTTTTCTTTTTATTCAACAAATGACAATATATAGAGAGCCACAGACAAGGTAGGGACGTCGGACATTGAAAGACTGAATAATACATAGGTGTTTTTTGGTCTTTTGTATGACCAGCCTTATACTTTGAGGTAGTATTCAGATTAATCTGTTTATAGAACATTTGTCATCCCGAAACTGGGTTTAAAGGTAAGAATAAACCAATTAACAGAATGTTTATTTTACCATGAGGTGTTGCTGACTAAAGGAATCCAATTCTGCGAAAAACGAACTCCAATTAATGGTGTTGTTGCCTGCTTTTAACAAGGCAACAGATATGATTGTCTCAGTAGCAACAGTGGATCTCCGTAGTAACAAGCAAACAACTGCGATCGAACACCTCAACAACACCTTGTTTCTCATCTTTGTGAGGAGTGTGAATTTAGCCAGGTTATTCTAAGCAAGGTATGACATCTACATGATAACAACTACCCAGTGGCGTAACAAGCCAACCCCGGGCCCCTATGCAGGATTATCAAGGCGGGCCCCCCTACTACAGCACGTGATGACGGCGCAATGTCATCACGAATAGGACAGGATAGGATCATAGAGACACAGCATATAAGAGATGACAAAATCAGGAGTAGCCTACGCGCACCACAACAACAAAAAACACTGGTGAATGCGCACCATAACACATGAAGAAACACACAAGGGCAGTCCCTCCAGGATATCGCGGCCTTTTTTTGAGATTGTTGTGGCCCAAAATTCCACGTGAGCTTTTGTAAAAAATTGCGATAAAAGTTGCAATGTCTTTTGGATGTTTGTTGCAATGAAGTTGCAGAAGACAGTGAAAGTTGCAATTTTTTTTGTATAGTTCTTTAAAAATAAAAAGTAAACTTGTTTTGGGGAGAATAATAATTATTACTATTAATTAATTACTCTGGGTTGAGATTTCCTAGGAACCTTACCAAAAAGGCTCAGGATGCTGCAAATGTTGTATGTTGTATAATATGAAAATGGCTGGTGGATTAAAGACAAAAAATAATAATTTATTGAATGAATCAAATATGAACATATGTGTCACTGTCAGTGGCTTGTTGATCTTTACATTGTTCGTTAATTTCCTATCCTGGCCAGACACACACACACATTCATACAGTTTGATAAAGTACTTATTGGACTTTAACTTATCATTGCACTTACAATAACGAGCGTAGCTGTCCTCAATTTAGGCCATCGCGTCGTCTCATCTGCGTTTTTTCCTGCATCCGCCGTGTGTGTTTGTGTGTGTTTGTGTGTGTGTGTGCGCACGTCAGTCGCGGGGGAAATGGAGCAGCAGCCCCGCCCGCTGCAGAGAGCAGACAGTATTCAAACAGCAGCCGCTTCAGTGACTTTATAGTGAAAAATCGTTACAGCGTACATTGATGTTAAAATATATAATGTATACAGGTTGGCAAGACAGTCTGAAATCGTTTGCACGGTCTTTCGCTGTACGTTTTGTTGGTCAATGTGAGACGTTTGAGTCACAAACACGTCTCGTCATCGTAACAGAAACAAGACCTTTGACCTGTTCTCACTCCCACTTGGTCAGTGGCTGCACGTGGGACTGCTGGGATTGTCACGAGTTATGAAAATGTGATAGGGGGCCCCGGCTGTCAATCAATATCTTCCAGTGATGCGGGCCCCTGATTGGTCCAGGCCCGTAAGCACCGCTTACCCTGCTTACCGATAGTTACACGTCTGCTACTACCAGGACAGCAGGATCGCAAGTCTATTTAAAGGAACATGCAGACTTATTGGGACTTTATCTTATTCACCGTATCCCCCAGAGTTAGCTAGATAAGTCCATACACACCCTTCTCATCTCCGTGCGTATCATAACTGCGGCGCACCCACCGCTAGCCTAGCTTAGCACAGATCCTAGAGGTAACCGGCTCCCTGTAGCCTACTGCTCCCAATAAGTGATAAAATAACGCCAATACTTTCCTATTTACATGGTGCAATTTGTATAGTCAAAACGTGTAAAAAAATAACAAGGTCACAAGAGACACAGCCATCTTCTAACCGTATACATACTGGGAACTATATTCTCAGCAACAACAACAACAGCGCAACACCTGAAACACACCGTTGTTACTCTCTGCTCCTCACCACGGGGCCCAAGTAGCAGAAGTAGCAGTGCTTCGCCTTCTGAGAATATAGTTCCCAGTATGTATACGGTTAGAAGATGGCTGTGTCTCATGTGACCTTGTTATTTGTACATGCTGTGACTATACAAATCACAACATGTAAATAGGAACATGTTGGCGTTATTTTGTCACTTATTGGGAGCAGTAGGCTAGATGGAGCCGGTTACCTCCAGGATCTGGACTAAGCTAGGCTAGCGGTGGGTGCGCCAGACAGGGTTACGACACCCACGGAGGTGAGAAGGGTATGTATGGACTTATCTAACTCTGGGGGATACGGTGAATAAGCTAAAGTCCCAATAAGTCGGCGTGTTCCTTTAAAAGTAGATGTCCTAATTTTTTTTCCCCTTTACCCTATTCCTTTGTTTCCTTCCTCACTCCTCCTTATGTGCCACAGCCACTTATTACAGTTAGAGGGCAGGTGTGTGTCTGGCCTCAGCTGGCCATTATCTTGGCCCAGATTGTCCTTGGACCCCCATGTCTGTCTCATAACCTCAGCTGCAGCTGACATCACCGGCTATTCTTAAAGCTTTTTTTTCTCAACCATTGATTAATCCACTTTCGTCTGATTCAGATATGATTAAAGGCAAAGCATCAAAGCATTTTATGGAGGTAATTACTCACTCATTAGCCATATGTTTGACAAGTATGCCCTCCTGGCATTGGCAACGTCTCAATTAATCATAAACAGAGATCTGACAAAAGGTGATGATGAAATGATGAAATATATATCGCGACTCAGAATCAGATTATATTATTGATGGATTACACAGCGAGCCGTTATAAAATAGCCTACTCTTTACTTGATGTATGGCTGCCGAGAATATAATTTGGGTCATCTTTTGGCGCCACCATATTTCTTCACAGACCAGGTAGCAGTCATCATTATCAGTCTGACCTGCTCGGGGGGGATCTTTCTACCCCCATTCAAACACCCACATGTCAACACATATGGCTTGTTATAGCCGAAACAATCTAAACAAATGATCTCACCGGCCACATAAACATGTTTTCCTTCACATGACACAAAGATGATACCCTACTCCGACCGCCGAAGCAGCCACCCACTCTCCGTCTCCATGTCTTGCTGGGCGATATCCCCAGGCTGTGAGGACAGGACAGGACAGGACAGGACAGGACAGGAGAGGATAAATTACAGCCACAGAGCCGCGGCTATCTCTCATGCTTTCATTTGCACCAGCAATTAATCAGCCATCACTGGAGAGCCCTTCCATGTCAGGCTGAGGTTTTTATTAGGGATGTCCTTTGTGGGGCTTAATGAGACTTATGTCTTCCTTGAGTATTTCATTTGCTGCACATAGCCTGCTTGCTTGTAACCTTGAGGTGAGAAGCTGTCCCCCCACCCCCCAACAACAGTAAAGCTTGGCGGCACAGCTTTGTTACTCACCTCTCAACGATCTTGACTTGATTCACTCTTTCATCCACTGCGTCCCTCGCTGTTGCAAACCCTCCTGTCTTGCGGTTATCTAATTTTAGATGCAATTAGGCCTGATTTGTTTTGTTCATTCTGACATTCCTCCTCACTCTGGTTTTTGAAAGTGAGTTATTGAAAATGTGGCGACACGTGTGCATCTCATTAACTGCTTTTGTCTTGATTGAAATAAAAATGTGTGCAGGGCATGATCAGTCAAATACAACACATGGGCTGCCTGGATGTTTGTTATTATTAGTGTGAGCATAGTCTCGTATTTCCAGACCTTCTTCCACAGCGCTGCGGAGGAGGGTCTGGGGAGTTTAGAACCAATCCCAATCGTCCTGGGCGGTGCTAAGCGCAGAGCGGAGCCACGGTGCGGCTGCAAAATTGCCTCGGGAAGGAACTTGTTTTGGTGGAACGTGTACGTTCAGAAGTTGTTTTAGTCGTGCGACAGAAAAAAAAACCAGACTGGACAGATAGTCTAGCTAGCTGTCTGGATTTACCCTGCAGAGATCTGAGGAGCAGTTAACCATAGTCCTCAGAAATCCACCGGAGTTTAGAACGCCAACGCAAAGAAAGCCGAAGCTGACAGACATCCGAAAAGAGGGACATCTGGCAGAATTTTCGGCAGAACGAGAGTAATCCCGGAAGTGGAAGAAAGATTTTTTTGTTTTTCGTGGGTGGTCTGAAAAAGTGATGTATATTTCCATGCACCAATGAGGATTTAGCAACATTTGAACAGTTGTTAGGAAACCACACCCACACAGTCCTGATGAAACAAAGCCTTTTTAAACATTAATACATAAGGATATATTTTTTCAAAACTTCTTCACAACTTAAATTGCTGCTTATTTAATCATGGCTATTTGATGTTAAAGAGATTGAAAACCACGTTTCCAGGGACTTTACTACCCCGATTTTGGAAATACCACCCCCGAGTGTTATTTAACACTTATTGCTGTTCTAAAGGGATTTCCAGAGACCTCAGAAAGTTTCTGACCATCTGGATGAAAAATACTCCTTCAGTTTCCATTTTAAAGCGCCCATATTATGCTCATTATCAGGTTCATAACTGTATTTTAAGGTTGTACCAAAATAGGTTTACATGGTTTAATTTTCAAAAAACACCATATTTTTGTTGTATTGCACAGCTCTCTCACTGCTGAAGATCCTCTTTTCACCTGTTTTAGCTACAGAGTGAGACCTCTTTTGTTCTTCTTCTTCTTACTATCTTTTATGGCACTCGCACATGCGCAGTAGCTCAGATGTAGATCATGTCAGCTAGCCCCATAGACAGTAAAAGAAAGCCTGTTTCTCCTTAGCTGGGAGACTGCTTCTAAACGAGGGCGCACATGTAAGTAGTTCTTTTGTAGATTATGGTGAACTTGTGTGTGTTGTAGCAGTGCTTTGCTATTCAGAACGAGGTAACCGTTAGCATGCTAGCGTTAGCCGCTAGCATGCTAACGGTTACCTAACGGTTGCGGTTAGCCAGCTTGTTTCGGCTTGTGACGTAGAAAGCCGTGCAGATTTTGAACAGCTCACCCGGAGACTGAAGGCAGGACACATTATCTCACATATCTCACTCAAAACAGCATGGATGTTTTTTTTTAAAGTTTGTATGCGTGTGGAAGCACCAGAGACACAAAATAACACCCCAAATCCCAGAAAAAGTGATTTTTTTATATTATGGGCACTTACACAAAATAAACTAATTTCCCAAGTTGTGCCTCTTTCTCTAAATCTATTCAAAGCAACCTGATCTCACAGAATTCCGTGAAACGAACACGGTCCCTTAACTCAAAATCTGTGGCAGTTTCACGGAATCACAATAAATTCCATGATGGGCCCACGGAAGAATTCCGTGAAATGAACACGGCCCCTTAAGTTAAGGAAAAGGATGTGGGTGAGCTTACATTTCCACGACATGCGAGACAACAACGGGACGGTTGGGTTTAGGAAAACAATAAACAGTTGGGTTTAGGAAAACAATATCGGGACGCGGGACAACAACAGGATGGTTGGGTTTAGGAAAAGAAGAACGGGACGGTTACGGTTGGGTTTAGGAAACGTGACACGCTGGACATGATGCCTGGTCTCCTGGGTAAAAGTCCTGTGTTGTTTGACCCATCCAACCTCCCTACATGGATTTTCAGGCTTTCATACTACTCGCTACCATAGTCGCTTCTAATGCTACGTCATCTTCTCATTGACTTTACATTGGCAATGTTTTCCGTGGTGGCTATATGGAATTTTCACACATTCCGTGAAACCAACCACGTAATGCGGTGTTAACAGTTTGTGATCATTTCACATCAATTCTGTGAGACCAGGCTGATTCAAAGATAGTAGCCAGAAATGACGTATTTCCTAGCAAAATGTGTATAACGTGAACCCAAAATAAATCTTTTGTCATCTTTTGTCATCAGTATCATGTTTCCTTCTGATATTTTATATAACATGTTATTTTTTTTGCATGGATTTTACAAAAACAGCTATAACATATGTAATTTCTGGCTACGTAGTAAATTTAGTCGCAAAAATAATTTTCTCTGTGCAACAGATGGAATATTTTTTCATCCAGATGGTTTGAGGATTTTGGATATTGTTTTTAAATGACCATATGGGCTTTTTCAAAGATCTCAAGGTATTTATTTTCAGAAAATTGGCCGCTTATCTCTGTGACTTGAATATGATGGTAATACATGAGAGGCACAAACTAGAGCTGCAGCAGCAATGTAGAGCTGCTAGTATAGTTCTCTTTGGAACAAATACATGTTGGATAAATTACTCTTTCTAGTTTAATTACAAACCAGTGCTAAGTTGCAGAATTGCCACTGTATATTTTCTGAAGAAAATACAGGGCAACAAATGAAACATTTTCCTCAATTTTGGGCTATTTCCTCCTTTTATCCTTGTGCAGTTGATTTTGAAGCTGGCTGCACAGTTTTGTGTGTGCCCAAACAGCACCAGCTACAATCACAGTAAAAATACTCGGAGTGGGTGTCTCGCAGTTAACCCATAACCACAGAGGCAGCAAGTAAGAGGACATGGAGGCCATCTGGAAGCATTTTTACAGTATGGTATGGCAGTTTGCCCATGTGTGCTACAGGAAGGGTCGTATGACGGTCATGAAAGAGAGTCTCTGGAGGACGCAGACATGAATATTCTCAGTCCAATTTTCTGGGTCAGACGTAAGCTCGACCAAAGTACACGACCTGATCACATCTGTCACCAGTTTGTGCAGCGTGAATGATCAAACTACTGTATATGACCTTTAAAAACTTTAAAATGATATCTTAGCAGTTCTGAAAGCTGCATTTGCAGTATGTGATGAAACCATTTGGGGGAAGAGGTTTTTGAAATCACAGCGACTGTCCTCTTTTTTTTCCTTTTCTTTCTACCAAGACACCATATGCTAATAAGTAGGACACATTACAGGGCTGCTACAAGGTTTGGAAAGGGGTTTAAAGATCTGAACTGAAACTATAGTGAACACTATTATTACGTCAATCAAAGAAAAACAATCATTAGTAATGGTCAATAATATAAAGGTTATTTTGAACAAGGTTATTTGGTGTTTTTTCTCTCAAACACTGCCCATGTTCACAATTGTGAGGTAATTATACTGTATGTTTACTTGAGCGTTTCCATTTCATGCAGCTTTACACTTCACTACATTACAGAGGGAAATATTGTACTTTTTATAGCTTATGTTGAACTACAACATCAGTACTGTAAATCATGAAAAAAGATACAGACTATTACCAAACACAACTTCCCACTACGACCCAAACACAGCAACAAGACGGTACCAACCAAAATACAAAGTGCTATTCTTAGAAATAAAGCAAAAAAAAGCAAATAGAGATAATTCTGAGAGAAGGTATAAGCACAACTCCCACATGGAAATCCATATCAATGTGCTTCCTCCCCATCCTTTCACTTACGCAGTTATAAAAGAAATATACATGCCCTTTACTTGATGAAATACTTGTTATACATCCTGTATACATTATTTCATATGCAGCAACTTGTTCTTAACTGTGTCACTCAGTCCTTTAAAAGGAGTCTTCCAGTTCCTGAGAATAATTTGACATCCAATCATTATGTATGCCTGGGGCAAATAACAATATCGTACTTCTGATTTTACCTCTTTTATCTGACAGCTGTCATTAATTTGCAGATGAAGATTTGATTTACTATTTACTGTACCATCAGGCTCTAAAATGTAATGGTTTGTTACAGACTAAACTGCAGTAACAGTATATTATAACATCTCCACCTCTACAACTACAATACAATGCTTATACTGTCTAACATTTCACATTTTTACATTTGACACCTTCAGCACATTTTGCTGATATTTTCTGTTCCTTTATTTTACTTATCTAAATATTCATCCACCACTGAGCTTTTGATTCCAGTTTTTATTCCTTTTCTGTTTGATTGGAGTTGCCTTAAATACTGTACATGCTGCAAATGAACGGAGAAGATGTGGCCCTTTAGGCCACACACATAAACATAAAACAATTTTGAATAATATGAATTCACACACACACACACACACACACACACACACACACACACACACACACACACACACACACACACACACACACACACACACACACACTAGAATCCATTTCTCGCTGACCGCACAGCGATGGCCAGCTGTGTTCCCCGTTTGACAGCCAGGTGGTTCAGACTTTGGAGCGCAGCAGTTTCGGTTAATTAAGGTTACCCATTTGGATCTTGTCAATGGCTAATTTGGAGATGAAAAAGAGTCAAAAAACTTGTCTTACTTCAGCAGCCTAAGCATTGTTTTTTTTTGTCTTGCCTAATGGCTGGGGCCTGTCAAGTGGAACAGGATTGAGCAGTGAATGCAGCCCAGTCTTCAGATGCATAATATGGAAGAAGTTTACTCTGCAGGAGCCCAAAATCAATATTGAACTTAGACAAGCTATTTACTGTACTTTAATAATGTTTGACAGAGGCTGATCCAGCTTCCAGTGTGTGGGTAGTATGAGAAAATCACTGACCAATGTATGCCATTTGGAGACTAGCTGCAATACATATACATACATATGTATATATATATTAATTGATCGACAGAAAATTAATTAATAACTATTTTGATTATCAAATAATTGTTAATTAAGTTTTTTAAGCAAAACAAACAGCCAAACGCTCTGTGGATTGACGCTTTTCTTTGTCATATATGATTGTAAATTGAATATGTGTGGGTGTTGGAATAACACAAGCAATTTAAAAACATCTTCTTGGGCTGTGGTATTTCAATTTACCATTTTGTGAGGTTTTTATAGACATAATGATTACTCTAATTAAGAATCTTAACGTCTTATGGTAACATTTTCTTTCCCCCTCTATATAATAATATATAATAATATAATATAAACAACACACTTTAATGTATTTGTAGTCAAATACCTTACAGTGTGTTGCGGTAAGCATTTATTAATGCAGTTGTCTCTTTAACTCCTGTGAAACCTGCATAACTCATGTAAATGGTGATTGACAATAATAGTATAATATAGCTTAGTTGTATAAAATATGTGTTTACAGAATTTACATATTAATAAACACTTTAACATGCCCCATGGTTACAACTATTTTACATTATAGTGTGTTATAAGTTATTGTCTACATAACGCTTAAAATGCCAATTTGGGGTATTAAAAATTTAAAAAAGGTCAGGTCAGAGCCGAACCCGCGTCCTCTGCGTCGAGGACTAAGCCTCTCCACATGGCCGTGCGGTCCACCAGGCGAGTTTACCCAGGCGCCCTGGGGAATGATATTTAAAATAAGAAAATATGCAGCTCCACAGATAGAAAACAATAGACCTACACAATTCTCTCCATAGGTCTGAAATCACAGAATATAATATATTCACATTATTAAATCTTTAATATTAAATCTGCAGCTGACTGGAGTGACTTTGTGAACCCATAGAAGAATTTATATTCCCACGCAAGCCTTATATTCTGTGATATTTATTGTTATGAACCAGTTAAAATATAACCTTACCCCTGGAGACTCTACTGAGACGCGCGCACGCACACATGCATGCACGCACACACACACATTTCACAATTAATTATCTATGGAGAAGTGCCATATTATTGGTGCCCGCATGAGGAGAATACAAATCATGTTAATACATAGATTAACAGGGCTGGATCTAGTAAAACCTATTCAAATGATGATTTTAGACTTACCAGGACTGCCTGCGGAAAATCTGGCAAAAAATAAGCTGCAGCCTTTTTTTTCTTGCATTTTTAACCCAATTAATTTGTAGTTTGAGGTGTGACAGCGGTAAGAAGCACAAGTGGAGGAGCAGAATAATCAAATGACTCCCTCCCTGGGATTTAATAAACCAGAAAGTGCTAATTTCACCTTTGATTGCGTGCGGTATCCAATGCCTAAAGAAAGCATATCTAACTTCTCATCATGTGCCCAGTGTGCCTACTGATTTGTGCTGCATGCATTATACTGCGCAGGGCCTTAGCAGCAGAGAACAGACGAGAGACTGAGGAGGAGAACACGGTGACCCACAATGTTTGGACATTGATCTTTAATAAACAAAGACAGGAAATCTCTGCAAATATTTCTCCTCTAAATATAGAAAAGACCAAAGCTATTCAATGTTTAATAGTTTAGTGATAAATGAGGCCCCATTGATTTTCTAGTCACAAGGTGCACCTGTGGAGCCTCGGTTACTGCCTGAAGCTTTTAGTGTTGGTCTTCTTTGGTAAAAATATTTCAATATTTCAACAGTAGATGCAAATGTTATTATGCACCTGCTTTTAGTGAAACTCGGGTTCATATGAAGACTCACAGTTCAAAATCGAGTATGAACATGACACTGGGAATGGGAGTGAAATGCCTGCAGTGACGGACGCAGCTAAACACCTTTTTTTTGATGTGTGAAAATCAGCCGTGACTGTTTTTAATTCCAACAACTTGACTTTAACGCAACACTATGGAAGTTCAAGGAGCTGTACTTGAAATACAAAAGAAGGGGGCTGGGTTAGCCCCCACACGGCTCGTACAGACCGCTCCCCAACGTCTTACATAACAACGCTTCATCACGGCCCTCGGTGTCAGACACTGACGCACAAGGCAGGCACTCACATGCACTAACGTGCACGTGTGACCGTACCGACTATAACCACAAAGAACAGAGAAGCTCTGATTACAACACACACAGAAGGAGTGTGACGTTATTCTCTGCTCAGGATTTCAAATACCCCACTGTATCTTTGCATAGCAAATAGTTGTTTACTGCTATATTGATGTTGTGAATACCGAATACAGCTGCTTTAAAAAGAGTCATGAAGTCAATGAAGTGACCTGGTTATGTCAGTTACACACCGATATCTCTCTGAAGTTCGGATAATAAATGGTAGCTAAAATTTACAGGTCATAGCAGAAGCAAGTGAGGCTGTCGCAGCAAAAAATGTATTAGATTGAGCAATCGATTCTCAATCGATTATTTTTTCAATTAATTAGGCCTACAGTTTTTCAAATTTCAAACTGGAGTCTTCAAATTGCTTATTTGGGCAACCCAAAACATGTACTACGTGATGGACAAAAGCAGCAGACAAAATTGTAATCTGCAGAAGAAATGAATATCAAATCAAAATAATTGTCAGATATCGACTAATCTATTAATCTACTTAATATTTTCATATTAATCACAGCTCCACTTTAAACTCTGTCCTTCCTATTAAGTTGCAGCAATAGTCCTGTTGCTACACTGACAACGTGATCTAACGGGAAGGCATATGAATAGACTTAACAAATCGGCGTGTTATTCACAAGCCATTTCGTGAGACCAGGCTGACATTAAGCATTAAACATAAAGCTAGAACCGCACTAAACAAACAAGTCTACACGGAGAAGTTGTTTGCATGATGAGATTTCTCATTTACAGCTCCAAAAGATAAAAATTATAAATACTTGGAGCCGTCACTCAACTTGTAAAAGGAATTTACATCTAAACTAACAGAGGCATTCTTATAAAACTGAACCTTGCAGCGCCTTACAAGATTCAGAGTGCAAATAAAGGAGGCAGACTGAGTGACTTTTCAGCACAGCCACCCACCAGCTGCCGGAACATAAATAGTAATGTATCATTATGGCTGCGCTGAGGGAAACACCCTGTGTTTTAGTTCTTTGCGGAGGTCATGTGGCAATCGATGGGTGTGTTCTTGCAGCTTTCGCTTAGAAAAACAGGCTAAATTAGACCTTTATGATAGAGCCACGTCGACCCTCTGAATCTCACAATGACAGTTATGGAGATTTCTGTTTTCACTCAGTTTTTTTTCTTTCACTTTAAGGGAACAGTGTTTTCACTTTCATTGATTGCACCGACACTCGAAGCTGATGGAGTTGACCCCGAAATAAATTAGATTTGTCTACTTCTTATTTGTGTCCCATAAATATCACACAGGAGATGTTTTCTTTTTGTTTAAATGAGGTGATGGTGGTTAGGGGGGAAATAAAAATAAAGATCAATGAATCTTTCTGTTTTGCTACACACACTCAGCTGCAGGTTTGTCTGGAATAAGCGCCGTGGATGATGACTCGGTTGTGTGCCCCCACATGATGCAATGCACCGCAAGTCCATATTTCTTTGAACTTTCATGGCTTTTCATGGTAGTCTACCACATATTTATTTATTTTTGTTATTGTTTTGCTGCCTTTCGTTTGTTCTGAAGCTTAATAGTAGCCATAAATATACTGTCTGTAGATAAAAGTTGGGAAAGCATCCGACATGCACAAAATATTCCGTTTTTTTGTTGTTGTTGCCCTTATTCCAGAAAAGACATTATTCCTATTAAGGTGTTTTCATGGCTAATTGAAATGAATATTCCGCTAATATTGCTGATTACATGCTGCCGTGCAAAATAGGATTTTAAGTTTTCCACCGATGGCGGACCTGTTCAACCGTACAAACACAGCCTCCCTTTTTCCTTCAACAAGCTTTCTGAAAAGTTTGGCTTTGCGATATTTGTACCTATCCAAAAACGTGTTGATATCCAAGTCTTTCATAATGTTTTAAAGTAGGTGTGTTTCTCCCTCTGGCCAGAAATGTGGGCTTTTCTTTTGGGTATGGATCTCTACCCCAGCCCTGCAAACGGAATGTGCTTTTTACATGACCCATATCAAATTTGGAATATTGTCATATTTGGAATAAAAGGGTAATATAATTGTTAACATAGTCCCTGTCAACGTATTGCTTTTCTAACTAGGATTTGTATGATGTTTGATATATAGATAAGATTAAATCCCAAAAAACAAACAATACAAGTGCAGAGAATTGAAATGCAGTCAGAGACACAGTATATTCTTATGATATCTCCCTCTCTGTGCTTTAATCTTAAGATCTAGGCAGCAAGAGAGAGACTGATGATAAAACCTGACAGTGCAAAGAGAGGAAGTCATCTTAAAAGAGATTGCATGTATGGTGGTAAGGGGATTACGGTTTGTGTTTCTTCTTTTAATATATATAACTTTTGGATGATGGAATCAGCAGCTCCACGGCATCTGAATGATTGCGTAATATGACTGCTTTGTTTTCTAAGAATTATTCTTTTTTTGGTTCATCGTGTCTCAAGCACAGTCGATCATCAGTACGTCCTATTTTCTTAAAAGCTTTTTTTTTTTTTTTTTTTTTGGCCTGTGTATTTCTGACGTAGAAAGATTTGGCTGCCACGTTCCCTGACAGAGTGCTGATGAATTCCTGGAATGAGTTCCATGAAGTGGCCTGTTTTCCCCCAAGTGAAAGAAACTGTTAAATATGCATGGTTGAAAAATAAATGAAGCCGCCTTCTAAGAAAATCTTGATGTTTGTGAGCGGCTTACGTATGATTTACAAGTCTGTTTTATTTGGTAGTTACAGTTTTGATGAAGCAGTGAGTGAGACTCAAAGCTGTGCCTCTCACAAAATGGAAGCCTCTTTGCCTGTGTGGGCAGTGATTGTAATCTCACCTAGCCTTGGATGTGTTAAAGTGTAGATTTACGTATTGATGAGGCTTGGTTTTGGCTGGTCAGAGGTGATGAGATGCAGATAGCAATGTTACTTTGTTTCCCTGCTAGGGTGAGTTATAAGTGATTTTCTCTTTACACCTTTGATTTTTTCAAGCCAAGTTGGATTTAATGACTTATTCGGCTCATTCTTTAAACTGACTGATTGTTGTGCACCACAGTTTTGCTCATACTGACACATTCTATCAGCGTATCCACAGTGTGCATTTCATATGTCTGCAGCTTTATGTTCAAAACAACTACAACCTAAGCATTCAGCAGCAGCAAAGAAGAGATTTTTCAATGGGGATAACCAGGGGCGCAACTACCCAGTGTCAGAGGGGTATGCAGCAACAATTTTGGCACCCCGGCCCCACATAGTGTGCCGGAAATCATCATGTTGCAACAAACCGTAGCAAAACGGCGCACACCGCTTTGAGATTGAACGTGTCTTGAAAGAGGAAGTTATGACGTCATACGCGACCTTTGGGTGTGTAGTCTTTAACGTATTTCATGACAAACTGGCTTTACTGACTTTATTTTAAATAATGAAGGTTTATTTTAAAGTATGTCAACCACTGTAGGCCTACCATAATTATAAATAATAATAATATATATGTAACTATAGCCTGTATATGTCTGACAGCTAATGGTAAAACAAAATCTGTTAATGATTCCTTGGTAAACCAGAGTTATTGCATTAGTTATGTTTTCCAGATTCTTGTCATTTATTGTACATGCTACCGTATATTTTATATAGTTTTCAGCTCAGCAACCTCAGTTTTGCATATTCTAAGATAGCCGTAAACCCCCATTTGGCTGCTACATTCCCAGTGTTAGCAAACGCTAGCTAGTCTGTTAACATGAATATTTGCAAGCCTCCAAGCACAGACGTCACACTTTAAATCCTACCTGTTGCCTTTCACCATCCATCTATGATGGAATCTCATGAGATGGGCGCCTACTCTAGCCTGGTAGTCCTCTACAATGTTATATAACATTGAGGAAATGCAGAAATTATTTAGAAACGCACAAAAGCAGCTACATATAGAAAATACCGAAAAAATAATTTTTAAATCTTTTTTTTTTTTTTTTTTTTAACCATCGCTTTTTGGTTCAGTTTATTTTGTGTTAATGATCTGGAATAGCCGATAATTAAAAAACAAAAGAATCAAGAGCTGCATGGTTGATGCAGGGGCTTAACACTTGTCCACCCCTGCAGAGATCCAGGTTCAATTTCTGTGGTAGGGCTTCAGATGGACCTGTTTAGAAACGGACCCCAAGGAACACCTACCCAAATCTGACGTGCATAGGTTCATTTTCAAAAAAAAAAATAGGGCTGGATACCGAATTCAATCCTTTTAAGGCACCGACCGAATTGCCTTTTGAAGTATTGAGTATCGAAAAAAAATGCCTTGTAATTCAATACCCAATTTCAATACCTAAGGAGTAAATCTCATCAGTGTCACTGAGCCAATAAGTATACAGCATGATTCACCAATATCTAATAATGCTGATGATTGGCTGTTTAATGTTACACGTCATAGAGACACGCAAGAAAAACTCTACGTTACACAGAGAGACGGGCCATAATGTTGTAATATCTTTTTGTATTATACAATTGGAATAGAAAAAAAAAGCATAGTTTAGGAACTGAATATCGTTATCGAAGTCACGGAATTGGTATCGGTACTGTTATCAAACATTTTTTAACGATATAGCCCTAGACTGGACTGAGTGTAATTTGGAGCCATCCCAACTCAAAGTCCGACTCTGAGTTAGCAGTGACAAAGACCCCGGGAAAGACAAATTGGACAATCTCAAGTGGGAGTGAGCATATCGCTAACAGGATGCCAGATCTATCAGTTTTACAATTGCTGCACAAAGCACCTGGGAAGTGGAAGTCCATCTTTCGTGCTTTATTTTTTGAGTTGCCCTTCTCATTGCAGTAGCTCGGCGTTGTTGATGAGAAAAAGCAACACAAAGCTGACACATTTTCATTCACACTTGAAGCTGCAGTTCACAGTTGTCAGAGATAAAAGACATAGTTCAAAGAGCCATAGATTTGGACATATTTACTTTTTAAGAATACTGGCAAAGAACTAAAGATCAACTCAGACTCATTTCACACCTCCACCATCACGCTGAGCATCAACTATCATACAGTTAAAAGGATAGCCTACACTTGTAGGTATTCACAGGTTTACTATATATTCTCTAAAAGGAAAGTGTTTTGGGTTTTTTTAAATTTTCAGTTTTTCCTCAAGTGAATCCAGAGCGGTGAGTGTCCACAAGGTAATTTACAAGTGACAAGATCTGATTTGTGGTCGCTTGGACATTGGCTGTCATAACAACAAGTTTGGTTGTCATGTTGCAGATGTGTGTGCATGTAGGCCAGCATGTCTCAGCGTTGTAGTCAAGTAAAGGTTGAATTGCATTTGAAAATCATTTATTTAAATTCGGAGTGGTTCTGACAGCACATGCCCTTTTTCATCTACTGCTTGAATTTTACACTAGGATATTGAGTGGGATGTATGTTTAAGAAATAAACATACAGTATCACCAATTAATAAGCTAGCAGCACAGTCATTATGATGAATTCTTTGCAGGGATCAAACCTGTGACAGCATGTTTTTTTTTTTATGTAAAGAGAGGTGGCCTCTCCTTACCAAAAAAACGTCCGTATGGGTCGATTACGCAAGCAGGTAATAACCACCGACAATTACGTTTCAAGCCGTTCAAAACCCAAACGTGTGAAAACCAGAAAATATTCACGTTTGAGATGCTACAACAATTGCTGCAAATACATTTTCTGTCAATTGACTTTTGAATTAATTGTTTCAGCTTCAATTAATTGGAGCTGTAAATGTTTCAGCTCCAACTGAGATATCTTCTGATGTGTTCATAGTATTGCTCCTTTATTTGGAGAACTGGTAAAGTTGACAGTCATAAATTCTATATAGCTTTTAATCGTTAAAGGTATAATAACTAACAATGACTGACCGTGACTGGGTCCAAAATCACTTCCTATTTACTACACAGTGCATTCAATTGACTATCAGACATTTTATTCGATTGTCCAAATTATGAGTGTAACATTTATTCTGTATTTAAGTCCCACAATGTACTACAAAAATGATGTCGCAAAATGATGATAATTCATAAGTGTCTAAAATTGTACTGCCCACTATAGAGTAAAACGTGAGTGTCCATATTATGTAATAGAAGGAGAAGTGAATTAGGGAACAAGGTTGTTGAACGCAGCCCATGAGTCTCCAACATCTTTGAGCTGCATTCAAGATCATAGGTCGTACTGAAAACTTAATTTTGATGTGGAGAGATGTGGATTTTATTTTTTAAATTGTAGTATTATTGTACAGTATAAAACATATTTTATAAGCAGATGTCTAAAGATGAATCCCAACTTCTAGCTATTTTTTTTTTAAATGACACTGTAGAAAGAGTACAGGTGTAAATAATAGAATTAAAGAATTATTAATGAATTCCATTTAGTTCACTCAGTTTCAGGGTTCTGGTTTTGTGCATGCCGGCTCACTGTCACACTGTCATGGCTTACTGGGACACATTTGGTATTAGTAACACCTGTGCTTTTCCTGCTATGACAAGTCAAAATGTCTGCTGTGAAAAAAAGCTACTTCACTTTTAAATTGTGTCTCATTTTGGTGCTAAACCCCTTCCTATCTTTTTTTTTTTTTTTCAAGCATCTGTAACAAATATTCTATATGTTTCTGTATTTGGCATTTATTTTGAAAATATTCCAACAAGTGCAACATTAGAAGAACCTTTTATATATATATATATATATATATATATATATATATATATATATATGCATTTATTTTGAAAATATTCCAACAAGTGAAACATTAGAAGAACCTTTTATTTATATTTTTATATATTTGAGCTGCAGGGTGCTTTTCTGAGTCATCTTGGCAGTATATGTTTGAAGTTATTGGCTCTACTTGAGCAGAATCGTATACATTATAAAAAATATATGTTTTTGGGATATCACACTGTGACAGCGTTTTAGCAGAATGTGTTATCATTCATTTTCACATGAAAACTGTGAACCACACCATGTCCATATGAGAATTTCTTCATGTTATAGTAATACGGAGAGAAGATAAAGAATATTAATGAAATATTGCCCATATGCTATTTTACTGCTCTCATTTCATCTCATTGATTGTAGGACGCTGTTTTCTTTTTATTTCCGGCGGTACAGCACACTAGTTGATGTTGACGAGAACAGACTCTTCTGCAGCTTTAAACTCGCTCTCTTTCTGAATCATCTCATCTGATATTCTCCTATTCCCCGGATTATGAATAAAATAATCATTGTTTGCTCAACGAAATTTCTACCCCACTTCCCTCTGCTGATGATTATCTTGTTTAAAGTATATCAGCTGGAAGATATACTGTGTAATTTGAATGCCAATGATTCCACCAAATATGTTTGGGGGAGAAACACAATACTGTGAGCTCTTATTGGTTTTTTATCTTTAGAAATGCCTTCGTAGTTTCCATTCAGAGGCTCAAGATGGTATGAAATGTGCAATTAGACAATCCTTGCGCCGGTGAATATGACCTTTGTAATGTGTGAATATACTTTGTGTGTATGTGTGATCATTGTTTCCTGATAAACAAAACCGTGTGTGTGCGTGTGTGTGTGTGTGTGTGTGTGTGTGTGTGTGTGTGTGTGTGTGTGTGTGTGTGTGTGTGTGTGTGTGTGTGTGTGTGTGTGTGTGTCTGTGCGTTACAAGTGTGGCAGATTGCTGGTTAGCCTTGCTCTACTTCAGCATTGGCCTATAGCTCTTTTTGCTCCTCCACAGGTTTTAATGACGATGACGAAGAAGTGAGGGTCAGTCACCCTTTTCCACAGAGCTTACAAAAGCTTTTGCAGGCTATTATGCTCCTCAAGGGCTCTACTTTGTAAACACATATTACTTTGCGTGTGTGTATGGCCGAAATGTGCGTGTGAGGAGGCCTTCAGTTGAGGTGGGCGGCCGGGTCAGTGGATGTGTGAATTGAATGACTGTCGGGTTTCAGACTCCAGCATTCCCTTCTAATGCTCAGCCATATGGTCGTGATGCCGGCAGGTATTGAACTCTTTTCAAACGTATTTCTTACGGAGTTTTTCAGACGTGTGTGTGTGTGTGTGTGTGAGAGAGAGAGAGAGAGAGAGAGAGAGAGAGAGAGAGAGAGAGATGCTCTGTGAACGCTCTCTAACTGGAAGTGGTCCCTGTTTTCTTCCTCCATCCTCCTTGCCCATTAACGATGAGCTCTGCAAAATGCTCCGGCAATTCTAACATTCCCATCAGCACTGTTTGGACTGATATCCCCCACTAAAGGATAATTAGGTAATATTAATATTCAGTTGTCATCACTTTATGTGTATCTAGTTTCAGCATTGGTGTGCTGCAAAGATATGCCTTATAACTACAGTGCTGCGTTTACTGTACGGAGTTGAAATAAATAATCTATCCGTGCTCCTGCTGGCTTGAATTTCTGGAGTGAGTTAGACAGATGGTTATATCTGGGATTTCAAAGTGATGGAGTAAAACTAACGTTGCCTGCCTTCGCCAACTATAATTCTTTCATCCCAGTGAGTTGCACTTAACGAAAGCAGTCCCTTGTTGCCTAAATGAAAGTGCACAACAAAGTGAATCTGCTGACTGTCACTACTCAGCACATCAGCAGGCTTGGGTGCCACACCATACTGAGCAGAGCAAAGTGAAGCAGCTTTCTGCACTCGACTGCTTCTTCCTTCAGGCTGGTGGATCCCAGAGTCCTGAGAGGTAAATGGATGAATGGAGGCTTTATGGAGATGAGGAAGCGTAATGGTACTCTCTCCTCAATCCCGGCGGCTGGAACAGTAGCTCTCTGTGTCTTTTATCACAGACATGAAAGGAGGACAATAAGCCTCTCTGCTATCAACAATATGGTGTCATTTGAAGCAGATTATCCTTCTGTTGAAGTAGAGGAAAATAAAAGACTAGGAGACAATGGATGGAGTTAGGAGCCAAGGTTTCTCCTCCCATGAGGAAATCCTCCATTCGGCTTTGTCTTATTTCAAAAAATTTGAATCTGCCAAAGTGCCCACTTATTGTTATGTGAGAAAACATGTCACACTTATTCTCCTTATATAAATGCCAAACAAAAGTTTTCTAGGGGCACGAGAGAATTTGAGGAACTCTCATTTGTCCTCAATCTGAATGAGTCTTAAATGGCTTTCTTATATCCAATTAATGTTATCCCTGTGCCCACTGATACTACTGCCCTTTTGCTCATACATTATTGCAGTGCTTAGCTGTTGACAGACGGAAGGCAACAATGCAGGGCAGATAATGGCTTAACTGTAGACCAAACAAAAATGAAATTGAAGCAGCAGATGTCTGAAGTGGTAACACTGCTGAAACCCATGACGTTTCTCTTAAATGTGACCTAAATTAGCATCACAGAATAAACACAACTTATAAAGTGACTTCAATCAGTTCATAATAAATGTTGGTGTTATATAGTATGTCAACAAGACTGTAACTGCATGTTTTTGGGAACTTTTCAAGCCCTCCATAATTAGGGGCGTCCTGTCCTGCATCACTGCTTCACCAAGGTGTGCTTCAGTCATAAGAAAATTCGGTTACAGTTGACTTGAAGGTATCTACATAAGAGTGACATGACACTGTCGTGAACGTGTCATAAACGTTATAAAAAAGTCATAAACGTTTATCACATAACGCTTCTGTCATTAACTGTCATTCGGTTTTTGTCATGACAAGTTAGGGTTAGGGTTAGAGTCAGGGTTAGGGTACATGTGTCATGACAGTGTCATGTGTTCATGACAGTGTCATGTCACTCTTATGTAGATACCTTCAAGTGTTACCGAAAATTCTCATATAAATGGAGAATTGCAAATACTGTATCTGAAGTCTCTTTTATATAGGCCTTAGTGGTCCCCTAATACTGTATCTGAAGTCTCTTTTATATAGGCCTTAGTGGTCCCCTAATACTGTATCTGAAGTCTCTTTTATATAGACCTTAGTGGTCCCCTAATACTGTATCTGAAGTCTCTTTTATATAGACCTTAGTGGTCCCCTAATACTGTATCTGAAGTCTCTCTTATATAGACCTTAGTGGTCCCCTAATACTGTATCTGAAGTCTCTTTTATATAGGCCTTAGTGGTCCCCTAATACTGTATCTGAAGTCTCTTTTATATAGGCCTTAGTGGTCCCCTAATACTGTATCTGAAGTCTCTTTTATATAGACCTTAGTGGTCCCCTAATACTGTATCTGAAGTCTCTTTTATATAGGCCTTAGTGGTCCCCTAATACTGTATCTGAAGTCTCTTTTATATAGACCTTAGTGGTCCCCTAATACTGTATCTGAAGTCTCTTTTATATAGACCTTAGTGGTCCCCTAATACTGTATCTGAAGTCTCTCTTATATAGACCTTAGTGGTCCCCATAATACTGTATCTGAAGTCTCTTTTATATAGACCTTAGTGGTCCCCTAATACTGTATCTGAAGTCTCTTTTATATAGACCTTAGTGGTCCCCTAATACTGTATCTGAAGTCTCTCTTATAGACCTTAGTGGTCCCCTAATACTGTATCTAAAGTCTCTTTTATATAGACCTTAGTGGTCCCCTAATACTGTATCTGAAGTCTCTCTTATATAGACCTTAGTGGTCCCCTAATACTGTATCTGAAGTCTCTCTTATATAGACCTTAGTGGTCCCCTAATACTGTATCTGAAGTCTCTTTTATATAGACCTTAGTGGTCGCCTAATACTGTATCTGAAGTCTCTTTTATATAGACCTTAGTGGTCCCCTAATACTGTATCTGAAGTCTCTCTTATATAGACCTTAGTGGTCCCCTAATACTGTATCTGAAGGGAGGGGGGGGGACACAAGGTGGGGGGGGGGGGGGGGGGGGGTGGTCATGACCAACTGGAACGTGTACCTTCAAAAGTTGTTTTAGTCATAAAAAAGAAAAGTCAGATTGGACAGATAGTATGTCCAATCTGATAGATGAATACACCAGAGTTTAAAATTACAACACAAAGACAGCGGAAGGTAACAGACATCCGAAAATGGACACCTGAAAAGAGTGACATCCGGCGGGATTTCCGGCAGAACAAGAGCAATGCTGGAAGTGGAAGGTCGTGGATATAGGCTAACCGATTATTAACCGTTAAGCTGCGAGGTTTTCAGCTGTGTCTCTGCCTGGCATACTCTGTGTTAGCCCGACGGCTGATTTAACCCGCCAGTCCTCATCCATATAGCGGCATGTAATCGTCACGTAGCTCTCCGCTGTCAACGCCGTCCAGCAGTCGGACATGAGAGCCACAAACTTAGCAGAAAAAAAGAGCTTAAAATGCAACTTGCTTGTGCTCAGCTGGCACTAGCAAGTTGTGGAATGGTCCCAAACAGTACTTCTTAGTTCTCTCTTCATTTAGCTCAGGCTTAGAGAAACACAGCCTAGGCTACTGTATTTCCAATAAAAGGCATGTGTGGTATTTAAAATGAGTTGTATTTAAAAAATAGATTGTCTACCCTATTTTTCTTTTAACATGCAACCCCCTTTTTTAAATTACTTTTTACATTTTTTCTTTATTTCTAAAAATGTTCATTGTCAGGGTAAAATGGTTAATTATTAACATCCTTTTCAGTATCTCAAAATGACCAGTGCATCAAACGACAGTAAACTCCAAGGGCACATCTGAACCTTCAAGTTGATAAGTGAACTTTAATCTCGCCTTCATATGAATGTCAGGACAGCCTGCTTTCGCGTTCTGTTTTCCTTTGGGTCAAATATAAAGTTCACCCATCTATCATTCCGCTCTTCTTTTTTCCCAAAAATCAGCTGTAGAGAGGCTGTTACGACCTCTTCCATCACTGCTGTGAAACAAGCCTCAGGCTTTAAAAGGTGTCGCTCCTTCACTGTACAAATTGAGACTGAATACTGTTGAGTGGCACAGTTTAGCACTTAACACCATTAGTTATCCTGCTGTACACTTTCTAGCTTGAAATACAAGTGCCTGTGAACTACAAGATAGAAATAGCATGTGGAAAAGGTTTTGCATTTTTTATTATCTTTCGCTCTGCTGATTTGGCTGTCTTTGGTTTGTTTAATGGGCTTGTTTGATAGCAGATAGTATACAGTAACGAATTTGACCACATCTGCTGAATAAAATCACATACTTGATGTCAATTGTCCAGTTTGTCAATTTCTTTCATTATTAGTTTGTTTTTCCATGTAGGAAAACAGCAATCACTTTCATCAGTGTTCACGGATGACCCGTTTTTATTGACTCACTTTTTAAAAACATTTTTATCATGCAAAATGGTCATTAATTAACACTTTCTGTAAGTTTTAAGCCATATGTTTAGTTTGGATTGGCTTTACTTCCTCGTTGTTCGGGGTCCCACAGACCCCACTGTATGTGCAAAAATAATAACGATAATAACATGTGAAATTAAGCAGTTCTTTTTCTTTAAATATTCTTCTTTCCTGACCCTATTAAAAGCTACAAGATCACAAAATATGGAAATGACCATAACGCATTATTATCACACCAAATAAGGAAATATGTCATGATTTATATCTGACACACAGGCTTTGCGTGAAAAAATAGATATTCACTCACAGACAGAAATGTACATTATGTTATCCTACGTAGTGACTTTACTGATATATAACTGCTAAAACGGAAATCAAAATAGACCTATTTTGGATTTAGGAGGGGTAATATTGTGTAAAAAGTACTGTCAACACCAATCACAGATACAGAGCTTATGGACATCCATTAAATGTAACCATGTTTTACAGCTGGAGGTCTTTGACTGTCAAACAACATTAAGTGTGTTTTTTTTAAGCTGTAAAAGAGGGTGCAGGGTATCCAGGCTTAAAGAAAACTTTAAATAATTTACTATGGACTAGATGTGATGGAACTCCGTGATGTTTGAAGAATGACAGCGATTATAATCAAACTGTTTGTGCTGTGCTGTAGAGGGGATATGTGCGTGAGGAAAAGGGAGTTTTTGTGTGTATAAACTTTTTTTGAGAGAGAGAGATAGAGAGATGAAGACAGCAGAGAACAAATTACTGGGATCAAGCCAGATGCTTCGGGTCTCCATAGAAACTCCCCATGCTTCACACTCTTCTCTATTTTTCCTCCATTTCTTTATTTATTTCGTTGTCAGCAGTTCCAGAATAACTTAATTAAAGCCAAGGCGGGCTAGCATGCTGTGTGAGATGACAGGAGGCCTGAGATGATTTGTGATGGATTATTGCATTTTATCTTCCCTTTATTTACTCCTTAGAAACACGCTGAAGCTTGCTATAATTCCAAATGAATGTGTGATAAACAGTGTTTTTTTGTGTTTGCTCAGAATGATTTAACAAACAAGTCTTTTGCAAATATAGATGAGATGTCCCCCCCCTCCTTTTACTTTATACATAATCCATGTTTTTGTTTTGAACTGGTGTCATGCTGTCTGTGCAGATAAAAGTGGTGGCAGCAGCAGCAGTGGGTACCTGTAGAAAACTCTGCTGCAGCGCTCCAGTGATAAACACAAGTCTTAATTGGACATCATGGCGGGAGTAAAAGCACATCATCTTTACTTGAACTGATTAACTAGCAAAGTTTTTTTATTTTTTTCCCCTGTTTATTTCTTGCTAATGTAATGTCGTGCCAAGGTCACAGAGATTTCTGGCTGCACAAATTAGCATCGGGGATAATTTCAAAGTTGGCCGCGATTTCATGCTCGCAGGGTTTTTTAAAGCAGATACTGAATGGCATACAAATAAATCTTAAAAACCTTCAAGGTTAGGTCCTCCAGGCAGAAAATATGCTTCTCTTTAACCACCTACACATTTTTCTGAAATCAAAAATATAGAGTTTCAGTCTGTCTTCATGAAAAAAATAAAAATAAAACTTTACCTTTTGACTTGAGATCAAATACTGACTGAGCTGTCACACACTGCCAATCAACCTACTGTATCAAAAGCTCCGTCAATCACAGTTACGAAGTTTTCATTTGCTATTTCGGGGCTAAACTATTGAACACGTCTTGGATTTTTCATGATTGAAGTTTCAAAATGAAGTTTAGAGTGGATGCACTTTGGTCGCCTCTTATTCTGTGATTGTTGTTGCCCCGAGTCAGAATAACATCCACTGTTGAGTCGAGAGTTGCTTTCCTCTGGTGGCTGTCGAAGTGAAACTCTCTCGGCAGGCTCGGAGTTCAATAATCTGAACCTATGAGGGCTTCTGGGATGGTTAACTGGGGTGGACGTTTGTTCCAAAACATTGTTTTTTTTTCTTTAGTAATGTAGTATAGAGCTGCCACTACCCCCGCATTGCACTTAAAGACAGTGTAACTGGGCTTTGGCTCTGTGGTTTTCTCTTCCTACTAATGTACTGTCCTCAGCCAGGGGTGCTATCCATCACATGCACTACCTGAAGTCTGGAGCCTCTATAAAGATTAGGACTGTTAAGAGAAGATGGATGGCCCTTGTCTCCGCCAAGCATCTTCCCCAAATGCCTAAATTAAATCTAGAAATTCTCATGGGGAGTTTAGATTAGCCTAGTAATAGCAGACACGAGGCAGGGCTAGCCTCGCCCCGGCTATCATTACAGTGGCATATCTTGAAATATTTATGAAAATTACCTTAAAGAGGCGTTTGTTGGAAGAGGACTCTAGAGGTGTGAGAACATCTCACCCTGGTTAAATTCCCAGTGGGATTGCTGTGGTGAATAACCACATTCTCTATGGGCAGAGAGACTATAGCTAACTGGATCTTTCCTCACTCCCTCCCTCCCCTCTTTCTTTCTTTTTTGCCTCTGGGAATTAGTCAAAGAGCAAAACAATCGTTAAAGAAGTCCATATTAGATTGACCTTTGTTTCTCAGCTTACACCTCTTTTGGTCTTTAAAAGGTTTGTTGGTCCTGTAGCCTTTTAAAGCCAGTGGTTATGGATTTGTTTCATCTCAATGAGATGGTTGAATGAGGTGGCACGGTTTTAATACGCCGTTGGAGGCCCTTTTAAAATCAAAACGAGCACACACGGTTTCATATACATCAAGCTTCCTCCGCTTTGTAACAGTATTTCAGTGAGGAGGCGAGAACATGATGGTGGGGTCACCTGTTGACGAAATCGGTATGCCTTTTTACCACCACTAGGGCAGATACAGTAGTGTAAATGAATGAATCATTTTAGTTTGATCCATGAGGTGTTATATGTTGGAGCTGTTTTATTACAGTATCAAACTGTATTGCATATCAACAGGTATTCCATTTTTGAATACTATTGAATAACTTAACATGTATTCGTGAATACATTTTTATTTTCTCATTACAGGAGATTCTAAATAATGTATCTACGGGGTGATGGCGCAGTGGATATGACACATGCCTTTGAAGTGGGAGATCCGGGTTAGATTCCCATTGCGATACATCAACCAATGTGCCCCTGAGCAAGACACTTAACCCCTAGTTGCTCTGGATAAAAGTCTCAGCTCAATGACATGTAATGTATCTAAATCATGCATACTGACATTGATAATATAGTGAACATCAAGTATTCTTACATTGACACTTTAAATTGTTCTCTTTAATTTAGTTAATTTAATGGTTGAAAACTTTTTCCAAATTAAGGTAAGGTTGTATTTTAGGTTAACATTTTTTTTTTTACCTTGGTCACACCCATTGACAAACTGAAAAAATGAAGACGTGGGTGAAGGTATACATGTAGATGACAGAGGGACAGCATTATTCCATGAGAATTTGTGAGCTTAAATGACAAAACCATTGATTTTACTTTTAATGCTGCATTAAAAGTGTTGTTTTATGAAGCGCAGACCAAGTCTGTTAAAGAGGCCTCAAGATTAATGAAATATTTTAAGATTTGCGCCAATGCAAAGTCTTCCTAGTGCTGCCTTACCATTATTATTATTATTATTTTATTATTTGTTTTATTGTTTTAGGTTTATATCAGGGCAAAATCCAAGACTAAATGTTTCTGCTTTCAGTCAACTAAAGTCTCGCTACACTCAAAGCTATTGCTCAAGTCTACTGCTCTGGTTTAAATTTAGTATACTATAAATGCTCAATTGCAGAGTCTGAAATAATAGCCGGAACAAAAGGGTGGAATTACTACAATGGCTCACATGGTAGGTTCAGCATAATGTCCATTTCCACAGCACTAATTGCATCCGAGTCATCTCCTGCTCAACAATCTGTCACTCTGAGTCTCTCTTCTCAAAAAGATAATACTGTTTTCATTCACTTACTGTTATTGTCTATCGCTTCCATTATGGCTTTAAACTCAACACTGTCTGCATGTGTTTAAATAAACGCCTAAAACTAGGGACGTCAACAAGGATATGTGGCTTGCAGGCAGACATGAAACACATGGGTCACAATACACTAAGTGTATGAAAATGAGCAGCAGCAATCTATAAGACCATAAAAGCAATATGTGGATGAAAATCGTTATGCCCTTTGAGCCAATAAAAGTCTTTTATTGTGAAGAATCCGTACTGGAAGTGTTGCAAAAAACCATTAGTGAATAAAAACAGTTGGGCTGCTACTATTGATAGTTGATTGATATGCTTATTTTCAGTATCAATTAATCTGACACTTTCTCAATTAATTTGATTTACTCATTTGGTCTATAAATGTGCTGCTGAAATGTACATTAATACTGAACTTATGAAGCAAGCAGGTAAACATGGAGGACATTTTGAATTTCAAAGAAGAATAAAGAGCATCAACAGGAAGCAAATTATAAAACAGGGAAGAATTGTTTCTAAAATATTAATAAATGTCCTCATAAAACAGAAGGAATAAGAAATAGTCGGCTGCATTTTACAGAAGCCTCAAATACGGGCCTGCAGTTGAGGTTAGTAAAAGTCACTATGTTAAAAATGATATCAACACACTAATTTCAGCACAGTCACAGTGCAGAATGGTGCTGAGGAAGACCACAGGCCTCCTGTTTAAGTGAATTTGTATCCTCTTTAACCCAGTCTATATTGTATCCCCTGCATGTGGAAACTCCGCAGTTAGTTGTTAAAATGGCTACACTGCAGGCGTTGGGTCAATTGATATCGCCATGCTTTCTGTAAAAACCTATTATGCGGACTTCTAAAAGAAAGAAAACACATTCCTTCAGAATGTTTTTCTGATTATTATTTGACCGCCAGCGTGTTCGATAGTCTGTCATCTATTAAATACTGTACTCCGGCTCTTGTTCCATACTCGGCCCGGGGGAGAGCCGCTGCCAGTCATTTTCAGTTTGAAGTGTAATGAACTGCCACCAATCTTCCCTCCACAGTTTCTACTCTAACATTCAAATCAGGCATCCAGAAGAGCAAGTGTCACTCCTCCCCTCATGCCAGTGTATCATGAAGGATTTTTGTAATTCCCCCCATCCTCCTGCTACTGTAGCAGTGTAAAGCCCCATGTGTATCGTGTCTGAGTGCTGCAAGGGTGGGAAAGAGTAGCTCCTCTCATTTCCTCTGACTGTTTTGGAACTGAATCACATTAGCACAGTGACAGGGAGTATGCCTCGACCATAAAACATCCCGCATTGCCTCTGTCCAAATGAGAGATGTGTCTGCTCAACACCGCAGGTGCTCGCAGGAGCTGAATGATGCCACGAGAATATTGAAAATTACTCTCTCTTGGCGTTTTCTTTTTTAGGCCACCGCCGGCGCTGCATCTCACTCTCGATGGTTCACATTAACCGGCTTTATCAGATTTAAAACCGTCATTACTGCACCGAGCGCTCGCTGTTTTATGGTGCTTGGACTATGAGGCTGTTGTGCATCAACTCTTTGGGATAGGAGTCACTGTTGAGCAGGGCTAGCAGACATGGGCAGTGCCAGGTGTGGGTAACAGGCCAAGATGTGTCAGGGGAGCAGACTGTTATTATCTGCGATGAAAATCCATGCTATCCTGACGGCTACAATTAGCGTCAGCTGGGGTATTGAGTCTTTAAAAAAGGACTCCTGGCCTTTTGGCTCCCAGCCTGTCTGGCTATAGATGTCTCTAATGAGTCATTAGCCGCATGGCCTCTCCTCTCATGAGTCCACCCCATAATGGCACACCTTTCATCTATTTTACAGAGAGGCTGTCGTCGGTCATTAGTACAGCTCTGAAGTCCTATTACCTTTACGTCAATGATGAATGAATAGAATGCGCCTGCCAAGAACAATATCTCTTCATATCCGGTGGTCAGCCATGACTCTTTTTTTAATTCAATTTCTCCTCCATCATTAAGTGTAATTGATAATTGATGTGGTCTAACTTCATCGTCGCAAGATGTTGAATTTTTTAACTCAAACCACGGGGCGGCTCATCATCGCTGTGGGTGTACCGGAGGTGCTGTCTTGAGCTTGTGCTTTTGCTGTCTTAGGCAGCGACAGTTTGCTGTAACAGATGATGACTTGACACTGATGTGATCCACAGGGAGCTGCAGAAATTTCATCCGAAATAATGAAGTTGCTTCTAGTGGTTTAAAATGCTGCACAATGGCCCAAAACACAGTGCTCGTGCCACTCAGTATTGCCTCTTTGCCCCTTCTCTCGGTGAAATTATGCAGCTTTGGATTGTTATTTTCTCTTCATGTCTTTGTTTTTGACACAGGAGCAAATTTTAAGTGTGTGCTGTGGATTGACAACACTGGGTGAGCTCAAAGTCTTCAGTTCAAAACTAAGGGCAGTATCGATAGGGCTCAGAGGCATGTTTTGCATAAAACCGCCTGAGGAAAAATCCAAACAAGCACTTTTTTTGCTGCTACTCCTCATCAGTGTCAGTTTGTCCAGATCTGCTCGTGTGGTTTCTCGCACACACACACACTTATATATTGTATTGATTTATTAGTACACGTGTACTTTTAAATACAGCATAAACATAACACAGCCACAGGTATCAGCTGGAGTAATTGCTTTAGGTTTTGGGTTAATTATTTAATCTGTTGATTTATTGTTAATCAATGGTCGCTGACAAACCTGCTCTTTAATTCAATAGTCGCTCAGCGTTTTGCATTCATTATCTGGAGAACTATTTACACTTATCTGACACCACATACATATTCACATTGATCTGTGGATGTCCGTACACAACTGCATTAGGCTGCTAAGAACAAGTTGGTTGGCTGAACTTTATTCTTTATGCTGTTATTGATAGACAAATGGATGAAAAAAAAGTTGAGTCCTCAATTATGAAGACCTTGACTATAGTAAAGGCATTTTAATGAACACATCCTAAAAGTTTAAATTAACTATTAGGTGTGGTTGATATGATAAAACGATTGTAATTAATACAATAGTCTAATACGCTATTGTTCCCCCAGATTTTATATATGGAGAAAAGATGAGAATGGCTTTTTTATGGAAGTTCATTTTTGCAAGGAAAAGAAAGAAAATGGGCGAAAAGTTATGTATAATGAAAATTATAAAATTATGACTTGCCACATCAAAAGTAAGTCAAACTTCTTACTTTACATCTCATAATTATGACCTGTTATGTTATAATGGTTACTTACTAGCTTATCAATTTGACGTAATAAGTCATAACCTTTACTTATTATGTCATAATTATGACATTCTGTCTTTTATACTCTCAGAAATTTGACATTTTTATTTCTTATCATGACAAACTTTTTTAAATGTATTTTTCTATCAGTTTTGTGTTGGACCAGTAAATTAAAAACCTTACAAATAAAAGTCAATAAAGAGTTTCCCACAATGGCCCATTTAATACAACCAGAGATATTAAAGTGAAAGCTGCCACGGTTTATTCTCTGACGGTAGACAAATGTATACTCTCTAATGGTATATACGATTTATAATCATTATCCTTAATATTCTGTATTTGTAACAGAGTCTGCAGATAGCATCTCTTCATCTGCACTTTATTTGAAGTTGTAACCTTGGTCGCCAGTTCAGCTCCCAGTTGCAAAGTCATGGCTCAGAGCTCTTTTCGATGCTGGAAACAATCTTTGCACCTAACACTGCTCAAGGCTGGAAAATTAGAGTCTGTCTTTCTTTTTGGTTGTTTCGTCAAGGCCATAAAGCAACAGGGACAGAGCTGCTCTGTGAAGTGTTGCCATCGCTATGGTTGGAAACAGTGGAATGAACACTGAAGTACAGTACGGTAATGTACAGTAAGGTTTTCTGGCGGAAATCACTGGATAGCTTTCTCATTATTTCTGGGTAAATAAAATGTGAAAAGCTGTCTTGCTCTGGAGATACAGGCTGTCTTTGCAGGGCTCACAGAAAGCCAGAGCTAATTCTATTGAATGGGCAGTTGCCTGCTCCCATCGAGGGAGACCCACTCAGGTGGACAACCTTGAACTCCTCCTAACCACTGACCCACCGATGCATTTTGACTGATTATCAGTAGCAGTCTAGACAGTGTGCTTCGGCCTCATGTCTCCCAGGCTTTGTGTAGGCCGTTCTGTCTGTGTGAGTCGATCTCTGTCCTGCTCTATTGGCTGTCACAGCTCAGCCAATTTAAGAAAAGACACAACATCTCTGAAGCACCTGGGGTCCACGGTCCAATAGAACGAAGGGTGGAGGCCTTTTTTAATGACGGACTCAGATCAGCCAACTGGGTACCAGGCTAACTTGACCCTGCTCTCACTCACAGAGCAAAGCTAACAACAATGCTTTGCCAAGACAAAATATTATCAACAAATAAACTATGATGTATTAGTATACAGGTTAAGACTTTCTTGATCCCTGAGAGAAAGTCTCAAGCAACCCAGCAGTATATAAATAATATAAATAATACAATTAAAGTACCCCCACCTTTACCATCCGCAACATTCAAATGTTGAACACATTAATGTAGGCTACATTAAAAATATAATATACATTACTTGGAAATGGACCAGTCTGTAGTACCATTGAGTATATTTTGATGCTGAAGGAACACTGAAGGAACATTTTGAATGCAGGACTTTTACTAGTTACTTTAACTAATATTTCTACTACTGTGGTATTGCTACTTAAATTAAAGATCTGAGTACTTGTTCCACCATGCAGTGTTTATTACACAGTATACACGGGCGTGCTGGTCTTACAGGGAGGTGTGTTCAGGTGCATTCTTGGTGTATTGCTATCTTGAGGCAGCGAGAAGTGATCGCACCATTGACCAACAGAAACCTGGTCTAAAGTCAATAGTTTCATTGATATTTTAACAGCAAATTAGTAAAATGCGCCTAGGCTTATGCACAGCACGTGCGCACTATGCTTGTTACACACACAGGAAAGCGCAGCAGCACACAAACATGCAAAAGATTACAAATAAAAATATTACGGTGCAAATCTGCCATCATAATAGCAATGCACCAAGGTCCAAACGCGTCTGGCTTTTAAAGGGAATGGGAGATGACACTCTGATTGGTTTATTGCATGTTATGCCCAAAACACACCTATGAATGAATGAAGTACAACCCTTTTGAACCATGCACCCGGCGCACAGACCCTTTTTTCCGCCGTCAAACTAGCAAAAGTGGAGCTCGCTGCAAATTCTCGTGACAATGACCTCTATTCACACAGGGGCTCAATCGGACATTACACAGACTTTGTACTAGGGAGCTGACAGGGTAAAGTCCGTTTGATGTCCGGTCCAACTGATTCGGACATTTGCGTTGTCACATACAGATCCTCCGGGTAATGTCTCGATAATTTCAGGGTTGCAGTACAGGGGGCTTTAAGCATAATAACCACTTGTGCCTTCTTAGGTTATTTTTTTTTTCTTTACTTCAGAGTGTCAACAGCAGGTACTTGATTGATCAAGATCCCATTCTCTGAGGTCGTCCACACAGACGAGATGCATCTCCATTTATTTTCCATCAGTAGTCGTGCTGCATCCGTTCTCCTTTTGTTCATTAAGCCTTGTTTGTGTGACTGCTCGGCTGGGTGGAGGGGTTGTGAGGTCCTTGGACTTAAATGGGTACAAATAAGCAGAGAAATGGATAAGAGAGTGTGAAGAATCAAGCTGTGTGATGTAACATCCGGCATTGGAAGACATCCCTGTCTTTTGATCGAGCCGAGTTAAAAACACTTCACACAGGGCTGTGGACTGAATGCAGGCTCAGTCCCTCCCAGGCTAAAGCACAGAGTCCCCACAATCTGCTTTTTTATTTTCATCCCTCTCCTTTGGCTTGATTTGGTAGTTTTTATGTGAATATGCAGAAGATAGCAGAGCCACAGTCTTTGCCATTATGTTAGTTATTAATATTTGTTACATTTTTCCCTGTGTTTTAATTGTTCCTTGAGAAACGTGACTGCCTGTATTTAGCACACACAAATGCAGAGCATCAGAATATATGGGATAAACTCCCCTCTCTCCATTTCAATTGAAGCAGGAGAGGTTTAAATCTCTGTGGCAGTACACTGTGCAGAGGAGAGATTGGCTAATCTGTGAAAGCAAGTCCGCCGCTCACTAGAATATTATGCTCGCTGATTTAATGTCCTCTCTGTCTTTTTCTCCTAGGTAAGCACTTTCTCGCTGCTGTGTCGGGGATGGGGGTCGGGTCGCTACTCGTGGTGGCTGCCACGAGGTCTGGGATGACTGATTGAGGTGATGTACTGCAGTGTGTCTGTTCACAACAGAATAGCTGGTAGCGTTGATTCCTCAACACATTGACAAGCAAGGACTCAGGGCCCTGGAAATGGAAAGCTCTGGGACGAAGAACTACACTGCTCACACCCAGTAGTATATCCAGTCAGGTTTCTTCAAGGGAAATTATAGTTTCAGACAACCTAGGTGTTATTTTCGCTGTTTTGGCTTTCGTTCATATTGGTTATAATAATTCACCAAAGTAATTGTTGAATCCGGGAATGGGGCACTAAAAGGATGTCCAACAGGGAAGAGAACATGAGCCACCAGCTAATCAGACAATACCCCAGGGTGGACAGTGAGTTAATGGAAGATGTTAAAATGATTACCCGTCGTTGCAGTGATTGCAGTCGGATGCCATGTTCTCAAACCTCAGTTGTCATAAATCATGGTAAAAAGTACGAAAACATGACCAGTTGTTATAAACCAGACGAGATTTAGTTAAAAGTCAAATCTTGTGAAATAAAATCAATCAGTCATTTAAAAACACTGACTGACACGCTCTGTTGGCTTACAAAGTATTGAAAATCAAAGTCATATAAAATGCCACTCATAGCGGGGATTAATCCTTAAACAGCAGTTACTATTCCAGTAACCCTGCAGTATTGACACTGTGATGGAACTACTTCCACATCAGTGCAGCAGTCAGGTTGCGGTGTGGTCTGCTGAGCTTCCATTATGCATGAGGCCTGACCACCCTTCACCAGCTGTCACCGAGCTGACCACTGAATCCCATCTGGACCCTGGGGGACGTCACCGTGGTCCATCAGGGAGGCTGTAAGATGAGCCCACTGACACGGAAACCCCCGCCCGTATCCCACTTACTGCAGCCCTTGTTCGTAGGTTCAAAGGTTGGACCGCTGCTCTGATCTAGTAGCTCCAAAGCCTTTTTTTTCTCTCTCCAGGCACCGGTTGTTTCCAGCTTGAGTTAATACGTATGAGGCACATCCTAGTTATTTAATACTAAATTGTATAGTGTCATGGAAATTATAGTTTGGATTTTAGTTCTTTCTACATGTAATAATGATAATAATAAACACAACGAGCTGTCCATCTAACTGAATTACAAAACTCTAAAACTTTTAAACAAATCAACACATGGCAAACAGAAACATTTAAATACGATAAAACACGGTAGAATAATAACAATAACAATGTCAATAAAATCACAAAATAGTAACATTCAATAAAAGCAGGGATGTTCCATGTTCGATGACCTGAGGCAGGGTTTGATGCAATGAGTATGGAGGTGCTAAACCATTCACAGCCTTGTAAACTCAGATTTTAAAATCCATTCTAAATGAGACAGGAAGCCAATGCAAACACGGTAACATAGGGGTGATGTGCTCTGTCTGGCAGCTGCATTTTGTACAAACCGAAGTCTATTCACTTAATTGTCTGGGTGATAATCCAGTTAAAAGAGCATTGCAGTGGTCCAGACAATGGAAAACCAAAGTAGGAATCAATTTCTTTGCATCAGACAAAGAAATATCTAAACAATATTTCTCAGGTTGGAAAAATGTAGTCTTACAGACATATAGTCAATGTGTTTACTAAGGTTTGGGTTATGCTCGATCAGAATTAGTTAAAATGTTTATAGTTCTTCCATACCGTGGTAACATTTAAATATGACAGCTGAATCCACCACCCCATGTCAGGTTTCCGTTCCCCGTTCTTCTTTCCCTAAACCCAACCCATGTCCTCCCGAGACCGGCCCGCGTCCCCCAGAGAGCGTGGATCGTTTCCCACGTGTCACATTTCCTTTCCCCATTGGCCAACCTCCACATTCCCATTACGTGCTGACCACCATGTACCTCTGTGTTTCCATTTTGTGCTAACCACCATGAAATAAACGAGAAAAACGTATCTGTGTACATGAACCAATAGATTAAAAATGACGTGCCCATTTCACGAACTGCTGTGAGACCGTGTTGGCCCAGCTAGCCAAGGCGGGAAGTGGATGCAAGTGTCGGATTATTGGTTTTGGAAAGTTACAGAATTTTTTTTTTTGTTCACCATTGTTAAATAGGTATGGTACAGTATGTCCAACATGTCCTCATACCTACGATGCCGACGATACCAACGGTGGCAGTGGCAGTATTTAAAGTAACGGGCAAAGTTTTAAACACGTAGTAAAAGTTGTAAAATTAAACTAGTTAAGTTCAGGCAACAACAATACTTAGTTAGGGTTAGTGAAACATCAGACTACAACTAAAATGAGGCCGTAACGTGACATCATGTACATCATTGCATCACAGATTAAGGTCCGTAAAACTCAGGTTAAACTCAACTCAACTTGATTTAAAAATGACAGATAACTTCTAGTTTCACATAGGACACAAATCCCAATCTCATAAATCCTGTTTGTTTGACCCATCCACCACCCCAATCTGCCTCCTTGTGGGGAATTTGGCACTCTTATACTTTGTAACCTCAGTTCAGTTCAGTCAGTCAGTCACTTTATTATCCCAAATGGGAAACTTGATATGCAATCAGGAGAGCAAGATACAAAGAAACGCATTCAAACATCATACAAATAAAGAAGACAACAAAGACATGAGTACAAAAATGTTTCCTGTTTGTAATACATACAACACAATTTTTTTTACTACTGGAGCAATCTCTAAAAAAATCTACATTACATGTGCAAATTAAGCCGAGTTATTGCACATGGAACACAGGAGTATTTACACCTCACTTCCTTGTTAGCTCTCGCGATAATTACTACAGCGATCAAAGTTTGCTGCCTAACAATAAACGCAGTTGTCGGTCATTATGAGCTGCTTGCACAATGGACTCATATGGTCGTTTCCTGGATGGTCAGGGTATATGAACATCATGCGGCGCTTAGATAGAGAGACACAGTTTCTGTACAATGAGCAGAATCCAGATTGACAACATTTATGTTAAACTGCTTAAACGCATTACATAATGACTGTAGAGTTTAGCTATTGAAGGCTAGATGTGAAACAGATCTACAGGTATAAGACAGATGGGTCAAGATTGTTTTTCTCAAAGAGGGGTCTGACTGTAGACCAGGTTAGAGGATACACTGATAGCATTCAAGCTTGTTTCAGGGTTAGTTATCTCTGAAACGGTTAACAGTCCCTCTGCCCTGTCTGGATTGATGATGTCATGGCTCTAATAATCACCGTCTGTGTTTGCAAGTACAGTATTGTCTGTTCAGCATGTCTAAAAGTGGCCCTTTGGAGCAGATGGTGCTGGAGGCAGGAGACCAACCCTACCCTCACCTCAATCTGGATAGCAGTGCTCATCTCTCCCAGCCTGGGTGGGATGCAAAAGAGTTTGCTCAAGGCAAAACAAGAGGCAGCAACCTTGTGAGACGAGCAATAGTGAAACCATGCTTCATATGTGGAAATGTAAAACTGAAAAAAATGAATACTTTACTGTCAGTTGTGGGTTCAGGATGGTTGTTATTTGAGAGGAAGCAAAGTGCTTCCCGCCCGGAAATTCTTTTTTCAGGGTGCCATATGCCAAATGAGGCATCCATCTAATGTCCTCAGGAAGTCCAAAGATTAGTGTTAATAAGCACATACCGTACTGCAAATACACATTACACACAGCCTGTCATCATTAAACGTCTTAGGAATAATCCTTATCAGACGGCCTTTGTGTTCTAACATCTGATTAAGTATAATTGAAGGGACTCCTTTATCTCTGCTGCACTGCAGCTGTGCAGCTAATTAACAATGTGACCAGTTCCTAAAGAAAATATATCTCAATTACATTTTGAACTTTTAGCACCATAGAAGTCTATTGTTGATGCACGTGTGTCAGTGTTTGTGTGTACTGGTAGTAAGTAATGGATAAGAAATTGTTGGCATTATTTTTTTAAGGTTAGTTACGTGATAGTAGACTGGTAAAACCTTTGCTGATTGAACATTGATCATATAGAGAGGTGTAAAGTATGTCACGATTGAGCTACATTTTCCTAAGACTTCATATTTGACTTCACTGCATTTCAAAAGGTACTTTTGTACTCTATACAGTACTCCACATGTATCTGAAGCTGTTTTCCTGCCAGTAACCTGTATATAGAATAACATTTTACATGCAGAACGTTTGATGAGCTCATGAAATGTGATGCATTGTTAGAGTTTAAACTGGCCAGCAGTATATGGAGTAGTGAGGCTATCTACAGTATAAGTGGTCTGAGCTTTACTCACCACCGTGTTGGATGCAGAGTTTAATGCAAAGTGCCTAGTCCAATGCGGATACAGTATGTCAGCATATTTTCTATAGGTTAAAAGCAAGAACCGTCAAATGAATGCTTCAGGAAAGGAAATTGCTAGAAACTTTAAAATACTTGTATTTGTCATTGGAATATAATTCAGCAAGTCAGCAACAAAAAAAAGAAAGAAAATAGTAGAAAATTAAAAGTTAGTTGTGTTAGATTTTGTTTAATTTGAGTAATTGTAGAAGTATGTGACGATGAAGGTAGCCAACGCACTAAACTTCCAGCATTTTTTTAATAATTTGTAGTCTGAGTGCAGCGGTGAGATGTTAAGTCCGAGCTGTGTGCCACGAACACTGCTGGGAGGTTTTCGGTGTCTTGCTTTCTATAGTTAAATAATAGCTCTGACAGTGATCACACGGTATGCAGACTATATTATTTAGAGATTACAGAATGGGAGTGTGCTTTCCACCTCTGATGAACCCTATAATCATTAAAATGTATACCTATTCCTGCCTATACAGTTATAGTGAATCAATGGCGGAGCTTCAGGCTGTTTCTCTTTAGTTGAATTTAGAAATGACCTGAAAGCAGTCGTTGCACTTTGCAGTACAGTATATCTATTACATTTTGTCTAATGAAGTGACATAATTGAGCACAAACTTGTATCATCACTCATCTCTGCATTTGTCTTCCTTTGTTAAGTCAGCGACGCGTTCGTGTTTCTCATACAGACTAACTTCCATTAACCTACAGCACTCTCAGAGTGGGAGCTGTATAGGTTCATGTCGAGTGAGAAAATGTTTCATGTCTGCCAGCTATTGAATTTGAATCCCATTCATAATTTTGTTTCTAATATTAAAGGTCACATTAGCATTTGTGTTGATAAGCAGTTGGTATGCAGGGCCTATAGCACCGGCGTCTCTAATGTTGTTGCCGGGTAGATCAGAGTTGGTTGCTGAGGTTCCAGCAGAGAAAATGCACATCGCATTGTGAATTATCGGAAAATGGGCTTGTGTTGGTTAATGGTTTAATACCATAATATACTGAAAGTAAGATTTGTAAAAACTCAAAGGCCTTTATGGTTAATTTAACATTCAGCTTCACATCCAATTCTGTATGTTCTCTGTAAAGCACTTTGTGGTTTATGTCTGTGAAAAGTACATGTCTGTGATCAGCAAATTAATGAAAATTCAGTTCTATAGGTCCATGGCCATGAACCCAAATTATGCATTTATTCAACGCAGTGAGTCATTATGTAACTGCAGCCTCTGGCTGCTGTAAAATTGAGTTTTCAGATATACAGGTATATTTAAAATAAAACATGAACTTAAACACTTTTTGCAAGCTTTTCCTGGTACGCCAGTATTTTAGGAAGACCTTTTTTAGAAGAATGCATCAAACCTTTTCCTGGTTTCTGACAGTGAGTGGTGAGTTAATGTGTAGAGATGAAACATCCATCCATCCATCCATCCATTCATATTTTATCTTGTGCAGGGTTGCAATGGGGCAGGAGCATATCCCAGCATGCATTAGGTGAGAGGCGGTGTACACTCTAGTCAGGTCACCAGTCCATCACAGAACTAAAACAGAAAACAGACAAGAATTTTTTTTTTTTATATGTATTTCATGACCATGCATATAAATAAAATGTATTTCTATGGGACCATGTACACTATTGAACATAAATGCTACCATTTTAAAAATTGTACTTGACCTAACTACAAAACTAACTGTGATGGAAACAGCGACGTAAATAGCGTTCTCAGCTTAGGTACTGAATATAACATTAACAAAAAACATGAACACAACTGAATATAGATAAGAAAACGCAGGAACCACAAACACATGCCAAATTGAAATATGCATACAATATATTAAACACAGACAAAAAGTTGAATATTCAGCAACAACTGGCCACTCACAGTCGACTTGGAAAATGTAATCTAGAAGAGTATGTCAGACAAATAAAAAACAAGGACACCTGCAGGCAATTTAAAGTATTCAGTTCACATCACCTGCACGTCTTTAAATTATCAGAAGAGACCTTTGTGTGAGACGACAGTAAGTGCCAACCACATAGAAATAATAACCAATATATTTACTAACACAAAAACAGTGTAGATTGACATCTTAAAGTGGTCCTGTACATCCTGCTCCCTCTTTCATGTGTTTTAGCACTTTATTGGAGCGACTGTGTTGTGCAGATCTAGTTTTACTGCAACAATGTCTTCATGTGTTTTATTGAATGTGGGTGTGTACACTCGAAAATGATGTGCCTGCAGTGTTCTGTACGTATGTGTGTTTGTGTGTGTGTAAGCTCTCTCGCTATTTTGTGTGAGCGTCTGTGTTGTTGTTGTTTTTTTCTTCGTACATCCATTTTCGTTGGTTGTCAGCACTAACGCAACTGTCAGCAGCAGTTGATAGAGCTCCACTCTGCTGTAAGACTCTCTGATCTATCAGCTGTGACGTAATGCTCTCCTCAATCACCAGCCGTGGAAACAGTAAATCAGAGTGCTGCTGCTCTGCATGGTGCTAATGTTGCATCCCTGCTCCCTGCCCAACCACTGTGCTCATCTACAGTCCAAACAGCAAGAGAAAACGGGGAGGATTGCTGGAGATTATAATCGCTACTAATAAGCTCACTTATCAAGATCACATTAAAAGCATTTGCAGTTAAAAAACTAAAGACAGACGCAACCACCATAGAACCTCTAAAAGTAAATACATAAATATATTTTTTTAAATGAATTTGGTTTCTTAAAACCATGTTTACAATTGTTGTCACAGGCAAGATGTAGCCAAGACTCAAGAGCTGTGATGGAACTAAGCACAGACTAACACAGGGTTGGACTTGAAGCAGAGTGGAGCGTTAAAACTACATTAGTGTTTAATCAACAAGTCTTCCAAATCAAATAATGAAATATGTTGTTTTCTAACTGCCTGATAAAGACACATATGAGCTTTTTTTTATTTATTTTTTATTGGTGCCTCTATTGGCAGGACAACACCCTATGTCTTTGAGTTGCAAAGCCGTTACAAAGCACCAGTTTGATTTTGTTAGGTTAGGTCACAAAAATACTTAGTTAGGGTTGGGAAAACATTGTGATTTGGGTTAAAGTTACTACTTAATCAAGGTTGGGGAACGACCTCTGGTACGCTACGGAAAGCCAACAACAGTCTCCCGTTTTAATGTCCGACTTGTTATTTGCCCCATCCGACCTCCAAGACCTTCTTGGTCTGCAGGCCTTGCGGCTTCTAGTGCTCCTGATGGATAAGTCTCTGATGAACTGTGTAAGCAGCTGAACCATCAATGAGACATAGTGGAGGGTGTGACTTATTAGAGATGGCACTTTGTTCGATAAATTCTAAAGAAATGTGGCAGCAAAGCTGTCAATTAAATGATGGATGAAGAGGCAAAACCCGGAGAATTGGTAAATGACGTATTTGGGCGCCTCTTGCATGCTATCGTCCTTATCAGGAACACATAGTTTGGTAATCAAGAAGCAAACCTAAGATCTGATTGTTCCACCTTTATTTGGCTGTTGGTTGGAGGTTTTATTTCAGAGGATACTCGAGGTGTAATTAGTCTGGGTTCGGTTGACCATTTGACTCCCGGTCCAGGATAGCTATTTTCCTATCAAGAGGGGACGAACAGGTAACAAACCCTATAGAGATGGGTGAACATGGGTTGTAAGACACAGGTGAAGGTCAACAGATGGAGCTTGGCAGGGCAGGTGGAAACAGGTGGAACAAGCTGCATCATTTCCTTCACAAAGGGAGGCCACCATCGGCACAAGAAAGTCAGAGTGGACATATGGACAATAGATGAGATTTAAAGAAAGTCCCCACTGAAAGACTTGAAACCAGACTAAACTTAACATGTACAAATTGGGAGGATTGTCTCCCCGTGGCCAGGATTACAAATTCTTTTTTTTTCCACAAAGGGCACGATATTCTAAGTGTGACAGCGATCACAGTTAAGAGGCAGGCTGCTGGCCATGAAGCAGACCTGACGAGACAGACGTTTAGTATTCTGGGACCCAGGATGATAAGAGAACTGCATGAAGAAGAATATGCATCTGGCTTGACAAGAATCCAATGCTGGGTGCTGCATCCTTTTTTCTTTTTTGAAAAAAAAACATTTTATAAAATGTTTTTTTCATCTTCTTGCAGTGTCTCCACTGCATGCAGCTCTCGTTTGCCTTTGTCATAGCACCTCTAGAGGGTAGAACTTGGGACTAGGCTGGAGTTTTTCGTATATGGGTTAGCGCTCAGCCTTACCAGTAATAGAAAGTGATTGGCTGGAGTGGATTTGTATAGGCACTGAGGGAGATCAATGCTTGAGCTCAAGTAACACTCTGCCCTAGAAGTCCAAGTGAATGATGTGGAGCAGGAAGCAAATTTGTTAAGAGAAACTGCCAAAAAAGTTTCTACAAACTTAAGAAGATGCTGTGACCTGGACAGGATCCATCTAAGGAGATGTCAGGTATACTTTCAAACGAAATGCTTTCCACATCGTCTCAAACCCTTTCCTTCCGCAACTAGGGATGTGCATTGCAACCAAGCTTAGGTTACAAATGCTGTAGTATGTGGAATTGCTCCATGTTACATGTATGTATTGTCCCTTTCAAAATAAACTTTCTGATGTCCGAATTAGGTGGGGCTGTGTCCAACAATTTGTGTTACTTTCTGTGAACATGTAATCCGACCAGCAACGCCACTTCACGCAGCAATTGTCCAGGGAGAGACAATATGCAGAATTGTAACCTTATTTATCAATCTTTTTACTTTTAGCAAAAGTACTATTGCTATCAAGTCTGGCCGTTTGGATCATGGAATACACATTTTTACCTTTAAACGTAGTTGGATGTCACTTTGTACAGTAAGAAGCCTTTTTCTTAGGACATGAAAGGGGAGAGAGAGGGGGAATGACATGCAGCAAAGGGACGCAGGTCGGAGTCAAACCCGGGCGCCCGCTCTGCTAACTGAGCTATCCAGGCACCCGAGAACCAGTTTGTTTTAAGCATACCTTTAAACATGGCTGTTGGAAATAATGAAGCGTGATGATGAGTGTGCCAGGAATGGCTGCAGAGGCAGAGATTGAGAAGTGACTGCACTGCAGAGACTTACGGTATGAGCTAATGGGCAGCAGCTGAAACAGGTTGGAGCTGGATGTACAGGTGCATATGACTTGGTCCCTTAATGACATAACACAGGGATATATTTGGGAACTATAGGAGAGAGGATGCAGAGAGAGGTGGAGATGTAGCCACAGTCTTGACACTTGTTATCTCTCACCTCATTTATCATGTTGCCTTTCTTTTGTCAGGTATGGCATGTGCTGCAATGTTAACGCATATTTCAATGCCCAGAATAATCTTTTGGTCACAGCAGCTGAAATGTACAAGTACAGTACTGAGCACGATAGCGTAACCACAAACAAACCAGAACAGCAGTTGTACAATTCAGCAGCACCATACAGGGTTTTTTAGTGTCTTTTAAATATTTAAACAGTTCATCTAAGGACTCGCTCAAAACACTACATTATATTGGCAGGAAACACAACAGAGAAATATCCAATTTCAAACCACCACATATTGTACCGTAGCATCCCACACACCACACACTGCACATGTTAGCTGATCTGTAACAGAAGCTCCGGAGCAAAAGTTAATGCAATCAAGCATGATTCTGAGGTAAAAAGCTTTATCAACATTTCCTCAGGGCAGCAAGGTCAGATGCATCTTCACAATCCAAAAGATAAATGGATCAGGTTTCCACACCACATGTAGTTCAGAGTCCAGTCTGCCAGCAGCCACATAAACATAGGCTTTTGGCGTTAAACACAGGGTTCTCGGTCTAGTGAGGCTTGTCAAAACACAAAATGTCCCCAAGCTAAAGGAGTGGTTTGACGTGATCGATGGACACTGAAGGGGACATTACTGTGGATTCACTCGAGTGACCTGCAGATTTTTTCTGCCCTAGGTTTGTGGGATAAATACAGCGTGTTTACGATTGTGGGATTAGATTAAATTGTAGCCTGTGGTAGTTCTGGGCTCCTTTCTTTGTACGTGGATAACCAAGTTATCCAATTTAGAATGTTGATGATTTGACATGAGTTTGGATTTTTGAGGTTCTTCGAAGCTGTCTAAATATATATCTGGAACTGTTGAGCAAAAAGTCCTTAAGACCAAACATGGTCTGGTCGTAGTCCGGCTCAAGGGATGTATGTTGCTGGGATAATGCCTGACATCTTTCAGGCGCCGGATGTCCCTCCCTTTTTCGCTATCTCCGCTATACGGGGAAGGCCCGCCCAGGACGCGATATTAGAAATCCCACTATGGCCACGCCAAGACCCGCCGTACAACAGCATTTATTGGTCAGGCATCCATGTTTACATGAGGTAATGGTACCCCATTTGTACAGGTCCTATCCCCTGACCAATCGGCTATCCTAACCTTAACCACTCAAGGTCAAATGCCTAACCCCAACCAATCGAGCTGCTTCATAGGGCGGGTCTTGGCGTGGCCATAGTGGGAATCCTAATTTTTCGCCCAGGGCGGTTGTGATTTGTTTAAAGAAATACAAACAAGCCATAGTTTTTTTTCCCCCTTTCTCAGGATATACTGTAGGCAGTGTAGCCAGACCATACTTCGTCGCTTACACAGAGCTGTGGAGATAAATCAGGCAATGTGAGACTAGACTAGACTAGACTGGATTGTGACCCAGACACTCTACTGTGAACCACATACATGAACTCATTTTCAAATACAAATGGCTTGCTTTCTTAGATTAATAATGATATATCAACACTTCATATCAAATGAAGTGTTGATATAATGATGATTTCAGATGAGAACATGCAGGTATCGGTAAATGATCATGATGAAAACGTACCAATACGTATACATGATAAAACAAGATCAAATGAAAATGAATAAAATTAAAATAAATAAAAACAATTTGGCAACAGGTGGCACAGTTAGCTATAGGGTTTTTTGTTGGGTCAGACCCATCTGCTAGCGATGGAGGGGGCCGAAACTGAGAGCTGCATGGAAAAATATGCACCAAACAAGCCACTTTGGAATGTTGCTGTTTTCATTGTTGGGTGGACTATGAGGACCCCCTAGGGCTCCCAGACCCCCTGTAGAAGAGCCCTGGTTTACAGAGTGAAGAAGACCGTTTGCAGTCACCAACTGACTCTACACAAATTTGCACATCAGAGTATGATTTCAAATGGGATACCATACATTCTGTACAGTGTGGCTTCACTTTCCTGCCCTGGATCTAAAATGATATTGGCAAGTGAATGCCCCTCATATGTCTGTATCAGTTTGACTTGTTGTTATTGCAACAGGTGTTACCCGCAGATAAAATGTGGAGTGAGAAATATGATTTTTGGTTGAAGGATAGACATTTCTTATCTCAGATAACCACTTTACTTCTGTCATAACCTGTCTCTTCCTCTGAGTTCAGCTGTTAGAGAAAACGTGTGTGTGCACATGTTTGTTTGACATATACTGTATACCTAGGTTGCCTTTTTGTGTGCTGTAGGCCTATTTACTCCAAGATGCACATGTACACAAATACTGTCGAATGCACAAGGGACTTTCAGATTTTAATTCTCTTCACTTTTTGTGTAAGGACATATACTCTTTGATGAAACTGCAGCTATTTTACATAGTTTTCCTTTTTTGGGGTTATAAACTGTGATTTGTTAGTCCATAGTATGTTCAGTTTATATTCCCTGATCCAGTTCCAATAGTGCTAACTAGTGCTAGACTAACTTTCTATTGTGAAGTCGGAAGAATAGCTTTGCTAAAGCAACACTCCAGCTCGTTATAGGCGGCATTATTGTGCGCTTGACACTCAAATCTGCTCTCATTTTGATGGTAGGCTTCCAGTTTATCTTACCAATGACTGCTCATTTCTTCTATTGTTATTGAACTGTTGCACAGAGGTCTCTTTGTCTCTTTCTGCTCTTTCAGTTGTCATTCTGATTGAACCACTGTACAGTGTTTTGTTTTCCATGTAGGAAAAAAAAACATTACTGTTTTTGCAAATACACAAAATAACATCTATTTGTAAAGAGGACTTTAAGATAGGATAAGATAAGATTTTATTGTCCCGAAGGAAATTTGTCTTGGACAAAAACAATATCTGCTGTTTAAAGAATTCAACACAACATAGTGCATACATACATACATACATATACATACAGTACACATACACAGACTGTTGCATCTCTCTGCATGCACATGCTTATGTTTCATGCAGAGACTGCCACTAGACAACAAAATTGCACACTGTCCGCTGTACAATATTTTATCGTCTTAATATGTGCAGCAAGGGTAAGCTGCCTATCAACATCCTGGTAAAAGAAAAGTAAAAATGTACATATGTGTGTTTCTACAACCTCAAAGCATTAAAGACCGAATATAGAGACAGAGCGCATTTAAGTCCCGCCCACACCGGAGGGGAAAACATGCGTGAAGCTGCCTCCTTGTCAATTCTGTCTACCAGCAAACAACAGAAAAAAGCCTAAAACTTGCTTTGTGGTGGGATACACTACCAACATGGTGCCTACTGCCTAATCGAAAAACTGAGCTTTTAGGAAGAGAAATGGATAAGGAAATAAGACGTGAGGCATCAGCAGGAAGAATGAGAAAACTTTGGAATCACTAAGTATGCCAAACGTTACATGTGCGCTGACATTTGTCATCACATAAGTACGTTTTAGGCTAACTATATTTCAGTAAGTTAAGCTAAAGCATTTTGACGGTATGCAACTTCTGCTGACTTATTTAGCTTTTGAGGCAGGCGATTCCAAACATTTAAACGGCTGTGAATATAAAATAATGTGTAGGCTATATAAGTAATAAAGGATATTAACACAGCTCAGTTTGATATTTTGCACAAAATAGTTTTGATGCTATTTTTTGTGTTATATAGTGACTCATTGAGTGTTTTTAGCCCCTCCTGTTCTTTTTAACACCAGCTGTTGCCACCAATTGTTTGGATTCACAACTTTTCTGTAAACAGGTTAGCTTTCCAATCTCTCAGTGCTCCAAGCCACTGAGGCCTGGAAAAGATTTCTCATGAAATTTCAAAATCAAGTGAGGATCAAAACAGAACATAAAGACCAAGTAACCTCTCAGCAAGATATTTGGACAGGCATGATCCTACAGGCTGGTCTGTTGCTGCTACTTATAGAAATATTGGCATTGGTTCCTCTCTGTTTATAAAGCTGGCCGGCCCGAGCATGGGGTAGAGACTGTGGAGATCTCTGATATTTGGCAAAGTCAACAGTAGTAACAGGAGGATACTTCATCATAGTCACAGTCACTGTCAGGTACCTGAGACCTTGCCAGCTTTTTCAATTTCTCCTGGCCTCATAGCAATTTGCCAAGCGGAGAAAGAGGAGTTGAATTGCAATCTGCGCGTACATTTATTTGTATAAGAGAGTGGAGGGAGTGACCTAAATGGGGCTGAAGGACATCCGTAGAGATATAACCAATAATACAGGCTGTGGCGCCATTTTGCTCGGCCGCCACTGGAGAAATGTCTAGTAGTTGCGTTGAGGAGGTCACAAGGTGGCATGAAAGTCACCAGCCTTTACTTAAGAGGTTATGAGGAAATGGTTGTTTGTGGACAAAACCTTTAAATTGTCCCGGTTTGATTGTCACCTCAGACTGACGATGCAGTACACAAATTCAGCCACAGGACAGCCTCAGATGGCAGCATGTCAGGATAAGTGCAGTTCACTCGGAGCATGTCAAACAGCAGCATTGAGCTAATGGATTTCCTGCGTGTCCCTGTGGGTTGTTTCACTATCGACAGGAGAGTGGCTCAAGTCCTGCCATTCACAACCCTCGGAGCTGATAACATGGGGAAGGAAAGCAGACAGTGCCACAGCTCACCTGTCACTCCGGCTCCTGTTCCAAATGGCTGCTGTTGATTTAACTGATTGGAGACAGGCCCACTTAAACAAAACAGAGTGTCGTCCGTCCCGCTGAGAGTGTTACAGAGACAAAACACGTTGGTATAACCGGCCTCTTGTTTACTCCAACATGGCAGCCGTGACCTTTTGTGAGCATTTCAAATAACCAGTGGGACCTGACAGAAACAAAGTTGGGCTTGGGAGAGGAAGTTCCTGCTAGCGCTGACATTACCGGCCATCTGCTTTAACGGGTCGACTGGGAGAGCAGCACAGACGCAGGTACCCAAAACTGTGCAAGCAGCCTTACAATTTATTTTTAGTCATATGGGGAGTCACTGAAAAAAAAAAATATTCAATATTCATCATTGAAATGTTTTAATTAATAAAAACTAAAAATAAATTCCGGCATTTGTATTGACAATTGAGTCTTCAAACTGCTGATTATTTTCTCAATTAATCTATTAATGGTTTGGTTTATAAAATCTAAAAAGTCTATCATCCTGAGGTGCCAAGCAAATTAGGAAAAGTATTAAAACCATATCGGTAACACTTGTTAAAGGTTTACAAAAGACGTGTTTTCTTACTTACCTCTATGGCATATTTGCTCAAAGTGCAGCCTGTGGCGGCATGACATAAAAATGCGTGCATGGGATTTTAATCCTCCACAGTCTATTTCAATGCTTTCACTTTCAATAGCTTACATTTAATACACTACTCCACTGCATCAAACTGAGCCACCATAGCAAGCGTCTGCCAGGTTAGGAATGACAAATCGTACAGTAAAAAGCTATTGTGTCTGCATGGCGACTAGTGGAACCTTGCGAGTTTCACTGGAATTACGTTATGTCATTAACGCTAGTGCCGTTCGCTAAAGTTAGCAACTTCGGTGGACAACTCGCGTCCGCAATTTTCCGGTGCAGCCCTTTAATCTTAGGCTGAATCTCGAAAGAACTCCTCCCCTATGGTACCTACAGCAGCTATGTCAATAGTTTGATTTGTACAAGCTTTGACTAGGGCTCCAACTAACTTATTTTCATGATCGATTACTCTGCTGAATATTTTCTCAATAATTTAATTAATTGTTTAACTAAATGTCAGAGAAAAGTGGAAAATGTCCATCACGACGTCCCACAGCCCAAACTGTCGTCTTCATATAATTGGTTTTGTCTAATCAATAGCTCAAACCCCAAAGATAATCAGTTCGCTATCACATGGGAGAAAGAAAAGTATGACATCCTTACATTTTAGAACCAGGAAATGCTCAGCAATGTTGCTTAAAAATTACTTAACCAATTCATCTTTTATCTAAATATTTTAATTTTCTGCTGACTGACTCTTGGATTAATAGACTCATCGTTTCAGCTTTATCTCTAGGTGATTAGGTTTTTGAAGATTAGCTTTTGCCGCGTTTGCCTTTATTTAGTAGCAGACAGTAAACCAGGGGAGAGAGACTGACATGCACAAGCCTGGCTTGTGTTGCTCTGGCGGATCCATAATTCACCATTCATTTTCTTTATTTGATTATTATGAACTGTACCTCTGTGTGTTGGAAAGTGGTGAAAAAAAAAAAAAATACCAAACAGCATTCGGTGTGCTTGGAAACCCTCTCAATCCATCAGGTTTCACTTGGTAGTGGTGTCCTCTGACTTCACCATCTCTGTAAATGATGTGTTCACGAGTCACTGCTCACTAACAACAACAAAAATACAGTTTTGTGAGAGTCAGACTGTCAGATGTTCTGCAATCTTTGCTGCTGTTTGAATGCGAGGAAAGCAACAGATTGCAGCTTTTAATGACTACATTGAATTTCCTGGGTATTTAATTGCAAACTTTTTCAGTGCTTCTGTGTTAAGCTTTTCTTCATAGGTGGCCATGGCTAACTCTCAGCGTTTTGTGGTATTGTGACTCTGTGTCTTTCATTACTGTGTGTAATCAGACTGCTCTCCTTCTCTGGATTAATAGTAGCTGTAAATTCATGAGGTGCTACTGTATCAGCGTGGCCGTTTTCCAAGATGTCATTTGGCCAGAGAGCATGAACCAGCAGCAGAATGAATGACTGCATATTCCATTACCCCCAGTGCTGGGTTTGCATTTTGTCCTCTCTCTTGGAGCTAAACTGAAGGGTATTTGTTGAAAGTGGAGTATCTTTAGAGCAGAAGGAAAGAGTGTGAGATTTCTTTCCCTCAACACCCTGCTGATTTACGCCTCGCCTTATCCTTAAAGGACAATGAAAGCTTGTGAAATACTGGTTATTGCTTGTTGCATAGCTGGCAGCGGGAATAATGTAACGACGTGTTAAGATTCAGAGTGAAGAGTTCGGACCAGCAGGATAGCAGACTGACCTCTGCCCAGCTAAGTGATGGTTTCAGCTCGGCTCCATCTGCCCATTGTGTTTGCCCTTGGCAACCCAACATAGTTGCTGGTGTTGGTGAGTTAATGAGGACTGCGGAAAGGTTAAGTAAACAGGAGGAGCCAGCCTAACAGGAAAATTACTACTGCCATCACCACAGACCGTAGCTGAGCCGAGCTCAGGCTGGTCTCATCATTATGTCATTTATCAGCTCTGATTTTAATGATGCGTGGGTAAAATTGAACTGTAGATTACAGCAGCATGCCAGTAGTACATATTGGCACCCCCTGGCAGCTAAAACGCTTTGGATTCTAATTGAAGTCCACAGTGCCAAGGAAGGTGCCGAAATACAACCATACTTTTTTGTTCTCTTTTGAAGAATATACTCTATGTGAAGCAGAGTGAGAGGAAAGTGGCCATTTTCAGTCAGGCATTTTCAGTCTTGCCATCCCTTATGGTTGGGAACCGCTCCTTTGAGCTTCTCCTCGGGACGAACGCAGCCGGCCGACTCCCTACATACCATGATGGATGACGGGATTGTTATTCAGCATTCCTGGGCTCCGCTCGGCTGCCAAGCTTCTGTCTTCTCCGATGGCCATTGTTCTCTGGTCGGCTGGAAGAGTCACCTTTATCCGATTGAAATAAATGAGATGTACTCAAACTGAGACATTAATTACAAAGTTTATCTCCCGGCTAAAGTACACTAATAAAGGTCTCTAATAAGGCATCCATCATAGCTAGATTCTGTGGCTGTGGCTAAGGGCACCGGCCAGAGGTCACCCTATTTGATGAATGGCAGTCACGCATGATGCAACAAAAGATATTACAGATCTCTCCCTCCACACACCAATACTACTAAAATGATTACTAGTTGACAAACATGCAAACACAATGGCACGCATTGTGTTTAAAGCACTTTGACAGAAATGTCACAAAATTGATTTGTTCGTGCAGACAATAGATTTGGTCTGTATTTACATTTTTTTATCAAATACTCAAGTCCCGGTATTCATGGTTCAGAGATCCAGTCCTGAACTCATGACACCGCACAATTTACAATTTTCCAGCCAATAGTAGATCTGGTTGTGTTCACCCACAGCATGTTTACTACATGTTTACTTGTCAAAGCAGAAAACCTGCACAACAACTGTAAGTACTATTTTTGTGTGCTTGCCTGCAGATAATTATGACAAATGTGTGTGCTGTCTGCACTGCCGGCACTCACTGCTGACTGTTGCAAGCCAGAAATTGGTCCTGCTGGCTCAAAGATAAACTCAAAGAAATGACCAACGGCAACAATTGATAGCTTTTCTGTAAGCCAACCCTTTGGCGAAGGATGACCATTAAAGATCAGTCATGAGTTGACTTAAATACCTGATTTCAACTGTAACGTTTTATCAGTATAAGTCGTATTTTGTCCACATGATTTATTGCTGTCAACAACAGACTTTGAGCCGTGTCATCTTCTGCCACTTGTGACCAAACAAGATGGCGGTAAGATTTCTCAGTTGTCTTCTTTTGGCCTCCTGTGATGAATTGTCTCACCCCGGAGGTGGACCTTCGCTAAGGCTGTCGTTGCACAAGATCTCGGCTCCCTGCCAGACGATGCATTCAACGCAAAGCTGGGAGTTTTGTCTTTTCACACATTTACCACAAAGTGCCCCTTTAAACATGTGCTAATGGCTGTTATTCAGATACTCCCTCCTCATGCAAAGAACAACACGTTGTGATCATACTCCATATTCATGATAGAATCCAGTCGTGTTTTTAGTGCCTCTTAACAACAGTTTCTTTTTAAGATGGATGTTAGAGTGGGACCTCGGTGTGTTTAAACACTTGGATCGCAGGTGAAGTTCAAGGTGATTACAAGTTAGCTCTCATAGCTGCTGTTACAAAAAAGCAAAGAGGTGTTTGTGTTGTTTTTAAAAAATAGTAGTTATTTGGTTCTTAAGCAAGTTATACTTTTTTAGGATTTCAATGAGACTAAAGATAAAGATGCTAGGTTGAAGATATTTTTCAAAAGCAGGCTTTGAAAAGTACTCTCCCTTCTGCTCTGCTAAGTCTTCAAGAGCCTTTTTTTTCTCTTGTACAGAGAAGCAAATTGTCCATGCAGTGCAATTTTAGTGACCATATTGTGGCTTTTGGCAGCGACTCAGAATGACTGTCTGACATCTCCACTGCTGCTCTGCTCTGCTCGGCTAAGATTGCACCAGCTGTCTCCCGTTTGCTTTCTAATGTCTTCTTTGTTAACATTTTATCAGCCGTCTGATAACGGCATAACTGGAGGGCACGCTCCCTCCAGCACTGGACGACAATGACACAGAGGATGCATGGCAAAGATCTACTGTATTCATGAGTCAAAGTGGAACAGTCGGGAGACAAGTAAATGCTCATTCTACTGGTGACCAGCACATTAATAAACAACAGATAATAGAAAAATAGCTCCATCTTACTTTAAATTAGCTTTAAATGGTCAGAGTCAGCACGGGTACACAAATTCTCATCTTTGTGTCTAATGCAATAAATTGATGCCACATGTACACATTTACAGATAGAAAGAGATGGGGCATGGATTAATAAGAAACATAAGGCAATCCTTTTAACAGGGATTAAAGCAAAAATGTTTGTGTCATTTAATCATGAAACAGGTGTCCTTTTGCACGTCATGCTAACATAAAAGCACATACATCAGTGAAAGAAAATGACCGGCATCCTCAAGTGTACTACTTACAATATGCAAAATAGCAGCTTCCCCTCATATGCAAAACAGCCCTTTTACTCCTTAAGATCTATTATTCACTTTCTTGCTTGCATATCCAATTACTAAATGAGCTTTGCCTCATTCCAACGACTCAACAAAATAAAAAAAAATAAAAAACCTCTATGGTAGCAATTAGTTACACTAGAGGGTAACACGGCTTGTCTTTTTGTTGCTCTCATATTCTCTCCCTTTGGTGCTATTAATCACTGAATCTGTGGACTGTGATGTGCGCTGATCATCCAGTTAAATTTAAACGTGTCTCCATCCAAGTGCAAAAGAAGGAAATATACACTCAACTGTTCTGTACCAGGTGACACAACAAAACCTTAATAAACTTTAGTGGATTCAAAATG